>NC_048537.1:17886124-18014563 GCF_902806685.2 Maniola hyperantus
CAGGGTTTCCGTTTTCCGTTTTCCGTTTGCGTTTCCGTTTTTAGTTTTCGGTTTTCGTATTTATTCTTTTGCACATTCACGTTGGCAACTTAATTTCTATGGATAAGACTTGGTGAAAAATCTTTGTAATGAAACATTTCGGTTGTGAAGAATCAAATAAATTGAGTTTTGGATCTTGGCCGATGCCGTCCAGCTACCTTGCAGTCTTCGCACCTACAAGTAAGCAAATGTTTGTATCCTGGAACAGTTTAGTGAACCTTCTTAGTGTATGTGTACAGTAAGAACCCTGTCTTTACTACTGAGCATTTATTTTGAAACAATTTTATGAATTTTACTGTGTCATTGTCTATTCCATGCCAATGGCATCTTAAATTTAAAACATAGATTTATGTACTATCTACCTAAGGCATTCTATTGTATCTAAATTAAGTCTTGGCATTAAGCTAGAATAACTAAGCATTATTAGCCATCCTTATGTATTAAGCGACCCCGGTAAAAGTTACATTAAAAACCAATTTTGCCTAACATCTAGCAAATTTCATTTATAACACCTCATATACATTACAAGGGAGTCGACGGCTAGCTTCTATTCTTTACTAGGTAGATAGATCAAGTAAGTAAAATTATTATTTTTTTTTTTCTCCTCTAATCTTTGTAAGGGTGGTAGATTATTCCGTATCCGGGGTATATTTCTATTCCGCCCAGTTTACCACCTTACAAATGGCGCCCAACGTGGGGCCATTGTGACGTTGTAAATTTTGACTACTAATTAGCGTTTCGCTTTTAATAAAAATCAATTTTGTTCAAAGTATGTTGGTGCCACCTAGCATCAAGGTGCAGAACTACGCGTGGGTCGATGTTCAGAGTTCATTCGAGCCACAATAGATGGCGTTTGCTTCGTTGTCAATTGTCGTAAAAATAAAACAAAATAATTAAATAAAACCATAATATCATTTGTTTATTGTTAAGTCATTAACAAAACGGTTCTTATAATATCCTTAGGTTCCGCAAATATCAAAATGAATTGGCTTCATGATCAAACTAAATAGAGAGCGGCACACTCGGGTTGCGTCTGGCAACACCGATTGGTGAGATTTAGAATTTTTCTGGAGTCAACATGTGAAGACGAATTTTTTTTCGTTCCAGGAAAATCTCACTCTTTTTCGCCCATGGCTTCGCCTGGGAAAATACAATAGTATAAATTTAGTCATCCTAACGTATTTCAATGTTTCATCAATTATGGTGAGTGAAAAATCAAGTAATTGTGGATTCGACAAAATGGCGTTTGGTTAGAGAAAATCCTAATTTCATGATTTTCCCTTTCAGTTCCAGTTATTTTACCTTCCCAAATAAATGAGGATAATGGGTTGTGGGGGACCCCTGAAAACCATTGGTGGCCAGGAGTTCAATAGGTGAGTTGTGTTTGATCGGGAAAATTCCACGTGTCGAAATTTTCACACAGCACAAATTATAATCTTGTTTTTCTTTGTTGCAGGGTTTCCGTTTTCCGTTTTCCGTTTGCGTTTCCGTTTTTAGTTTTCGGTTTTCGTATTTATTTCTTTTGCACATTCACGTTGGCAACTTAATTTCTATGGATAAGACTTGGTGAAAATCTTTGTAATGAAACATTTCGGTTGTGAAGAATCAAATAAATTGAGTTTTGGATCTTGGCCGATGCCGTCCAGCTACCTTGCAGTCTTCGCACCTACAAGTAAGCAAATGTTTGTATCCTGGAACAGTTTAGTGAACCTTCTTAGTGTATGTGTACAGTAAGAACCCTGTCTTTACTACTGAGCATTTATTTTGAAACAATTTTATGAATTTTACTGTGTCATTGTCTATTCCATGCCAATGGCATCTTAAATTTAAAACATAGATTTATGTACTATCTACCTAAGGCATTCTATTGTATCTAAATTAAGTCTTGGCATTAAGCTAGAATAACTAAGCATTATTAGCCATCCTTATGTATTAAGCGACCCCGGTAAAAGTTACATTAAAAACAATTTTGCCTAACATCTAGCAAATTTCATTTATAACACCTCATATACATTACAAGGGAGTCGACGGCTAGCTTCTATTCTTTACTAGGTAGATAGATCAAGTAAGTAAAATTATTATTTTTTTTTTTTCTCCTCTAATCTTTGTAAGGTGGTAGATTATTCCGTATCCGGGTATATTTCTATTCCGCCCAGTTTACCACCCTTACAGAATAAGTTCGAAAGGGAACCTTCCTCTTGGAAAGCGTCCAACCCTCCCAGTGGGAGCGAAATGCCGATCCTCTGATTAAGTTTCACAATTCCACTGAATAACCTTCGCTTTGGATTTTGGATAAAATATTCCATCCACTTGGAAAATATGAATGGGATCGTCCAAATTTCGTTTCCAATGTTTGAAGTTTTTATGTATCTGATTCCGAAACGGGAGTTGTTTTTAGGGAAAACGCTTGAAATACTTCAGATTCAGTTATCGGAAACTTGGTGAGAGATGTAGAGATGAAACATTGAGAAACTCTTATGAAATTAGTAAACAACAAATAAGCTTTGCGAGTTTAAATTACGGCAAATAACGGTTGAAGAGAAACACATAAAGCAAAGTAGGGATATGAGTAATTATTTGGTTCTATAACTGGTGATACCTTAGAGAATTTCATGTTCTGTTCTTATATCCAAAATTAGATAAAAACACAGTGAAAGACTTGAAGATATACTTAGTCCGCGACAGCTCGAGATGGCAATCGGGGTATGAGGCGAGAGACGCCCCGCGCCCCGCGCCCCGCACTCTCGCACGTCACCCGCGTGATATGTCAATGGACCGATTCTTACGTATAAGTACTTTTATAAGTTTAGGCTAAGGTTTAGCTTAATATCATCATCATCAACCGATAGACGTCCACAGCTGGACATAGGTCTCTTGTAGCGACTTTCACACGCCACGGTCTTGCGCTGCCGGAATCCAGCGGCTCCCTGCGACTCGTCTGATGTTGTCCGTCCACTAGTGGAGGATCTTCCAACGCTGCGTCTTCCGGTGGGAGGTCGCCATTCCAGCACCTTGGGACCCCAACGTGTATTGGTTTTCTGAACTATAAGCCCTTCGCAACCCGTTGAGCTATGTCGGTTACTTAGTTCTCCTACGGATCTCCTCATTTCTGATATTTTGATCACGTAGGTTAATATAACACTAATTATTAGCTTCACTCATAAGCTAAATTGTAATCTTATAGTAGAATACTTATTTACTGCTGTTAGTATCTACTATACGCTTCAAAACAATAATTTTTCGCTTTAAAAAATTTAGACTCGAGCGAAGCTGAGACGGGCTAGTATAGTTCTAAACTGAAAGAGTAAAGGGGAGTAGGTAGGTAGGTATACGCGAACAGTCTCAGATTTGGCCCAATTCTACGGATGAGTTATGGCCGTTTCGTTTCCAGGTGAGCAGATAGCCACTCCGCCAACTTTAGCGACTCGGCGTCCTCGACTACATTTCATATACCGTTATTCCCACTTGCCACCAGTTTTATAGTTTCTCGAATGTTTGCTAGTTATATTCTATCTGTCATACGATATAACGTGCAGAAGATTTGGATATAAATTTATTGGAACAACATAAAAATTCTAACGGAGTTTGTTACGGGCTTTTCTCAGACCTGGGCGTATTTTGAATGAATCATCACCATTATAATATGTTACATCAGTAAAGTTCGAAAAATTTACATCGGCATCGGCGACCTCGCATCGGAAAGCGCAGCGTTGGAAGACCCCTCAATGTAAATAGGCGACATCAATGAAAGACCCTACACAAGGTGGACAGACGACATCAAACAGGTTGCAAGGAGTCACTGGATTCAGGAGGCGCGAGACCGTGGCATGTGGAAGTCCGTACAAGAGACCTATGTCCAGCTGTGGACGTCTATCGGTTGATGATGATGACATTGATAATTTATTAGGTTTTTAAGCTTTCTAATATTGTATAGAAGCAGGCGTTACTTTGCGGAAGTCCATGATATACAATGAACCAAAAGCTTAATTTGGTATAATCCGCAGAAATAGGTAGAATCTGTATGGTGCAACATGCAGCATGCGAAATGCACCGCCCGGCCTCCCACTGCTAAACATGCAGGAAAAACAGCTACCAGGCAAGCAATACGCATCACCACATCTCTTGAGGATGCTCCGGTGTCGGGGCGAAACGTGCGTCAAGTGTGTTTTGGGATTTGTGTGGTGCTGCGTGGTGGTGGTGCGTATTGCATGCCTGGTGGCTGCTTTTTCCTGCATGTTTAGCAATGGGAGGGCGGGCGATGCATTTCGCATGCGTCATGTTGCACCATACAGATTCTTTCTACCTGTTTCAGCGGATTATAGCAAATTAAGCTTTTGATTCATTGTAGCTTTCTAATAGTTCCTTCATGAAACAGTAGTTGTGATCTTTACATTTTATTTTTTCACCAAGTTCCAAAGCTCCGATTAATTTCGTCCAATAGCAATTCAATCCGCGTGTGTGTAAGATTTCTTCGCGAGAGTTATCGCCAGCCGCCGCCCGCCGCCCGCTGCAGCGCGATGTATGGCCGAGCCCGAACCTCGCCAGCCCCAAGTGAATTTTATACTCGCTTATTTCCACTCGCCGTACTCTTATAGTTGCCCCTACCGTAACTAGGTCACTTTTTGAAACGTATTTTAGAAGTAGTCCAACTGAATATCTAAGATTTTTTAAAATTCAATCACAAGTTTGCTTTTGACTCCGATCTTACCTGCTGCGGGGTGATTTGTTAACTCAGTGTATCACTGAAAGATCGCCTCATTTGACATTGGTTGGTTCTACATTGCTGTTTCAATAAGTGATCATATCACTTCACACTATCCATCCATACTAATATTATAAATGCGAAGGTGTGTCTGTCTGCTAACTTTTCACGGTCCATCCGTTCACCAGATTTGATGAAATTTGGTACAGAGATAGATTGCATCCCGGGGAAGGACATAGGCTACTTTTGTCCCGGAAAATCAAAGATTTCCCATGATTTTTAAAAATCTAAATCCACACGAACGAAGTCTAGCCTCTATCAGGTAATCTAATAATTGAATTCTTTAACTTCTATCTAGGTATTCTATGTAGGTATGCTCTGATATTTCAAATGCCTAAGTTTCATATTAATTTGGCCCCATCTTAACCAAAACTTTGCATACAAAATTATTACTTTCTACTTTTCTTCCTCTAAATCCACCGCTTGGATCGCACAGGCGTGCAGTCTAAGGCTAAGCGCGCACTGCGATGCGATTTTTTTCCGCATGTTCAATTCGAAATTTAATCGCAATGCGAATATTATTCATACGCGCACCACGAAAAACAGGGAGCCGAAATCAGTGAATACTGTACCACTATGAAAGCAAGACGTTAGACGATTTAATAAATTATATCAAATAGAATGAACATCTAAATATGGATTCAAAAAAGAAAAAAAAAATCGACTGACCGTTGCGCTTGCGATTTTTTTTCGCAGTGCGCGGGACTCAAGTATTTTTCCATATTACACAAAATATTCTTACGAATTCGAATCGCACCCCCAATTGCAAATATTAATCGCATTCGATTTTTTTTTCGCAGTGCGTGGATGCTAATGTATTTTGATGGTTCACAGATTTGCGATTTTTTTTTCGCTACGATTTATTTTCTTTGTGCGCGCTTAGCCTAAGATTTCTTCCAATTCTACGTTAGAGTGTTCGCCGGTTGGTTTCCAGTACCCGTATTACAAGATTTTACGTCTCACCAAACGAAACCAAATTCGAGAGTCGAAATATTTCCGCGTTACAGTAAAATGGACCTAAAGTTGAGTTTGACTTATTTTACCTATCAAACAATAAATTTAAAAAGGAATTAAGAAACTATCATCGTAAAACAAAAAAAAAGTAGCTAACATCTAATATGCATGCAATCATACACTCCCATTTACACACACACACACATGCACACACGCTCACACATACTCATAAGCACACACTCACACACGCATACACACTCACATACAATCATACACACACTGTTGTAATTTTATTTTATTATTGTATATACCTACATTTATTCTAACTCTATTCTGTTAAAATAGTTTAATTATAATTTTAAGTAATCTCTTTTGGCCTTCTGTTATACCTAGATTTAAATTTAAATAATAATTATGTATTTACGCTGTTGATTACTTTCAAATAAACAAAATAAAAAAAAAAAAAAAAAAAAATAAACAGCCTTGAATTGAAGTCAAATATTCAATGCCACTGATTTTAATTTCGCAATGTTTCCGCTTGGAGCGCGGGCTGTAGAAGTGTAGACAAACTTGAGCTTTAAAACAAGGCATTTAAGATCCAGTTCACTGTAACGCGGAAGTATTTCGACTGTCGAATTTGGTTTGGTTTGGTGAGACGTAAAATCTTGTACTACGGGTACAGGTGGTTGAAGCCACTGGAAACTTTTCCACACCCAGGAGCATTTTATACTTCGTTAATTCCAATCGCGCCGGGTTCATACTTCTATACCACATGTAAGTTAGCTTTGAACTAAGTATAAAGTACTAAATTCAAAATGTACTTAAAACTTTTTTATTCTATGAAAAGGATTTAAAAAAATCTTCACGGTGAGATCTTAGTGGTTAAATGGTCGGCCTTATATTCAGAAGGCCGGGTGGTGGTGGTGGTTCGATCCCGGAAGGTACTTCTAACTTTTCGGAATTGTGTGCGTTATAAACAATTAAGGAAAACTGGGGGAAACCTTTTTTTATGACAAGGATTTTAAAAACTTGATCCAAGTGGTCTAATGGCTTAGTGGCCAGTTGGCCTAGTGGCCAGTTGGCCTAGTGGTTATAACGTCAGCTTTCTATTCGGGAGGTGGGAGGTTCGATCCCGGGCATCTTTAACTTTTCTCAGTTATGTGCATTTTTATCCATACCGGTTTCCTCACGGTTCCTCGGTTTTTTTTTTCACCGCAAGCAGTTAAAATATCACCAAGTAATATTTAATTTACTTAAAACGCACATCATCATCATCATCATCATCATCCTACCGATAGACGTCCACTTCTGGACATAGGTCTCTTGTAGAGACTTTTACACGCCACGGTCTTGCACCGCCTGAATCCAGCGGCTCCCTGCGACTCGTCCGTCCACCTAGTGGGGGGTCTTCCAACACTGCGTCTTCCGGTGCGAGGTCGCCATTCCAGCACCTTGGGACCTCAACGTCTATCGGTTGTACGAACTATGTGCCCTGTCCATTGCCACTTCAGCTGCGCAACCCGTTGAGCTATGTCGGTTACTCTAGTTCTCCTACGGATCTCCTCGCACATAACTCCGAAAAATTATAGGTGCGTACCTGGGATCGAACCCCTGACCTCTCAAGTAGGAGACCCACGTCTTAAACACTAGGCTATCACCGCTAATATCTAATATTATTTCAAAGTCAAATGATTTATTCAAAATAGGTAATAAATTACTCTTTTCGATTGTCAGTTGTTGGATTTGTAAGATATAGTGGTGATAATTTTTTCGCAAATTTAAAACAAAAGCTAAGAGGGTTCCAAACGCGTCCAAGTCTGAGAAGAGCCCACAACGAACTCAGCCGGGTATTCTTTTTATTATCACCACGTCTTTACAAAATCATAAATTAAACTTATTAGAACTATCACAAAGCCGTTAAGCAACTCATTCCCAAGCTTGCTTATCAATACTTATAATCTATATATATAAAAGGAAAAGGTGACTGATTGACTGACTGACTGACTGACTGTTTGACTGAATGACTGACTGACTGATCTATCAACGCACAGCTCAAACTACTGGACGGATCGGGCTGAAATTTGGCATGCAGATAGCTATTATGACGTAGGCATCCGCTAAGATAGGATTTTTGAAAATTCAACTCCTAAGGGGGTGAAATAGGGTTTTGAAATTTTGTAGTCCACGCGGAGGAAGTCGCGAGCATAAGCTAGTCATTTAAATAATCCTTTACATTGTAATAGGATTTTTCAATTAGTTTACGTTTCATGAAAACTTTGAACTTGTTGAGAGACATGTCCAATATGATTGATAAAGTTATGGCTAAGTCACCAAACTATATCGACTCCCGAGTTGGAGAAGTTGCAATCGCTCAAATCGTAGAACATTAGCAATCGAAACTTACTCAATTTTGCCGTCTCCGCTGATATTAAAGTGATTTAGACCAACGAGAAATAGTTCTACTCGACCGTCTAGCTGATCGGTGCCCGTACTTTGGCTAACAAGTTATCTAGCAGCCACCAAACAAGACAAGAAGAAGTTATCTAGATGAATAGGCTACTTGACAATTTTTTTAAGTTGGTCTTAAATGGTTAATATTTGTCCTATTATATCAAAAAAATTAACACTATATTTTTTGCGCCCTAAAAACCGTAAAACTTTAATTTAAAAAAATATTTTTGTTAGACAGGTGAAAACACTGTCGGCCATGTTTGGCCGATAGATTATCTGTGCTCTGACGTCATGCATTTGTAAACAACAGTATAACCCTGTGGTTATACTGTTGTTTATGCATAATGCATGACGTCAGAGCACAGATAATCTATCGGCCAAACATGGCCGACAGTGTTTCCACCTGTCTAAGAAAAATATTTTTTTAAATTAAAGTTTTACGGTTTTTAGGGCGCAAAAAAATATAGTGTTAATTTTTTTGACATAATAGGACAAATATTAACCATTTAAGACCAACTTAAAAAAATTGTCAAGTAGCCTATTGCTAGGCACTAACAGAGTCGCTAATCGTTACTTAAGATTGAGTTAAAACGAGACAGATTTATGTGAGAGATATAGCTCTGAATCGTTTTAACTAAACTTAAGTAATGGTTAAACTACTCTGAGTACGGCTGTATGTAGGTTTTCCTACGACCTCTATTATAGCACTACCACGGGACGAGTCATTATAAATGCGAAAGTGTGTTTGTTTGTTGATTTGTTGGTTTGTCCTTCAATCACGTTCCAACGGAGCAACGGATCGACGTGATTTTTGCATGGATATAATAAAGACCCTGGACAGTGACATAGACTACTTTTTATCCCGGAAAATCAAAGAGTTAGGATTTTTAGAAAACCTAATTCCACGCAGACGAAGTCGCGGGCATCACAGCTAGTAATTCTATGAATAGACTTTTGAGTTAGCTTCTAATACTTATTAACTTAGTTCAATTCAAAACTCTTTCTTTTGATGAAAGTTGTGTCAGCAAAAAAATGGTTTGAATTCGAGAATTAGGTAATTCCTTTCCAACCGGAAATCCGCAGTGGTGCCATATTGGAAGCCACTTTGTAATTTTTACTGTTACTTATTTAATTAACTTTTTTTAAGTTTTAGTTTCACTCAAATAATAATAAAATTAATTTCCTAAAAATAAAAAAAAATAAAAATCTATGAAAAGTTGTCAAGAAAAAAAAACGTTACTTTAAGATCGAATAGATAGGAGGATGTTCCTAATAAAATTTACAATACGTATAGTACGCGACAGGTCGAGATGGCAATCGGGGAGGGAACGCCCCGCACATCCGCATAGCCCCTGCGCTAACCCGGTGCGGGCGAGCGCGTGTGACGTGCGGGTGTGCGGGGCGTCCCCACGCCTCATACCCCGATTGCCATCTCAACTTGTCGCGGACTATACATGTAATGGACAATTTGCTGCAAGTTTACAACAACAATAGGTTTTGTAAATAGAGTTGCAAACTAGCACAATTGGATGTTAATAAATTTTGGAAACAGCCCAGTTAACGTACTAGTTCAGTAATAGCCTTAGTTTGATTTAAGTCCCTCGGAGGACTGGGGAAAGGGGGGGGGGGGAAACTAAACTTGTAATCGAATTATTATTGGCGATGTTCCTAGATAGATCCTGCAAATATGGATGAAAATTGACTTCCTTCACATACTTATCTACTATTTTCAGAAATAGAGTTTAGAGTAAATAAGTAGTGTCATAATTGGCACCGATTCCGTTGTCTTTCTCTACATTAAATTTAGAGTATCTGCATCCTTTTCTTTTCGCTAAAAAGGGACAGAACATGAACTACACCTTTATATTTTATAAAAAAAAAAAAAAAAATTGTAACATTATATTATACCTAGTAGTTAATTTAGTTTTTTTAACATATTTATTAATTTTACAGTAGAACGTTTACCTACTGTTTACTTTTTAACCATACCTACAGACATACTGAATGGAATCTTTACCTACTTAAATTTTTATCCCCTTTGTAACTCTGATATCTGTACGGAATTTGCATGCAGTGTTTACTTTTAAATGATTTAACATAGTTGTGCATGATAGAAAAACCTATGTATTTATTATAGTTAGTAAGTTTTATGTTAAAATCGCTAGTAAACCATTCAATAAAAATAAAAATAAAAATATTACATTAGTAAGAAGAGTATGCGAATACTCTAAAATTAGGTTGTGCTCAGAATCAGTACCATTGACAGCGTTTTAACTTGGCGTAAATAAATCATCATCATCATCATCATGATCAACCCATGACGCTAACTAATGAGCACGGCTCTCCTCTCCGTACCGTCGGCATCGCTCGTAGGTACAAGACATAACACAATGTACCTACTTTTTAACACAAGGTGTAACCAGAACCACAGAATATATAATAGTACTAACGTACCAGAACGCTATCGAAAACTTAGCGTTATTGTTATACTATCTACAATCACTCATTTTGTACTTTTAGTGATTTAGTATTTTTCAAACCTGCAATGTATAGCGTGCAAAACTCGGGTCAATGCCCCGCCAACGACGCGGCATTTACCCCGAGTGGCCTACTTACGCAACGTTCGTTGACCTCTAGCATCAGTCAGAGGTTTTTTTGCATTATATTGTAAACTTTTACAAAATTGAAGGATTTTTCTATATTTTTTCTCGTTTTTTTTTGTGGTGTGATATTATATCAGTAATCATCAGTACTATCACTTGTCTTCGTTTTGGCTAGCCTTCTGGTTACAACCTGTATATTTTATTCATTTGCATGGTGACCATTTCGGCCATCGTAATTTTTTATATTTTTTTATTAAAGCGGCAATAGAAATGCACACTCGGTGAAAACTTTTATTCTCTACCTAAGTATTGCGGTTTATAAGATTCAGACCGCTGACGGACAGACGGACAGCGGAGGCTTTACTTAATAAGGTGTTGGCACCCTGGGTACGAAAACGTAATCACTAACTACTTTCCTTTATGTACAGGCTTAGTAATTGGGTCCCGTTGACAATATTTGGGTACGGAACCCTAAAAAAGAAAGTCCAGTCTAAATAAAGGCTATTTTTATTTTACTTAGGTTCTTGGTCGCAGCTTTTTTCCACTCCGCCGAGCTGATGGCGACTCGGTTTTTGTAATATCACTTTAATGCGATCTTTTTTCATCGGACAGCTTTCTTCGCAGCCATTTTACAACTTCAATATTTTTTGTTAACAAAAAAGTTTATTTTTATAACAGAAGGACTCCGTTTTTTACATAAACAAGCTAACATTGTGCAGGAAATTATATTTTAGAAATGTTTTATAATTTTTTAAGACTGCCTTTTCAATACTTATTGAATAGTAGACTTATTTGAATTGAACTAACAACTTTTTTTTTTATTTTTTTATTCAGATACAAGTTAGCCCTTGACTGCAATCTCACCTGGTGGTAAGTGATGATGCAGTCTAAGATGATAGCGGGCTAACCTGGAAGGGGTATGGCAGTTTTTATTAAACCCATACCCCTTTGGTTTCTACACGGCATCGTACCGGAACGCTAAATCGCTTGGCGGCACGGCTTTGCCGGTAGGGTGGTAACTAGCCACGGCCGAAGCCTCCCACCAGACAACTTAGTATTATTGTTAAGGTTTGTCGTTTCACTGAGACGGCTCGTGAGGTGGAGCTGGACGGCGATAAACAGAAAGACAGATAGACAGACATACAACAAAGTGATCCTATAAGGGCTCCTTTTTTCCTGTTGAGGTACGGAACCCAAAAAAACAGAAAAATGCGTGTTATTTTAATAAATCTAAAAGGATTCATAAACTATTCAATTACTTACACAAAACCTGTTTGCACAAGTAACAAAGCCTTCACGGGAACATTGTAGGATAAAAGTAATTTGTTGCAAAGTGCTCCATCGATGGAGATGTGGTTTCTCTCCGCTTTTTCCGCATTTTCCGCTATTATTTTTCCCAGCGCTATAATTCAATTTGGCGGGCTGGCGCCCTGGCGCGGGCAGCCGGGGACCCCGCGTGTTTGCTGCGAGAGAAATGGTTGCTGTGAAGCGGGGTTCCTATTTTCACCAGTCATTAACCTTGTACTTTGAACTAGGTTTTTAGTCATTTTTTAGGGTTCCGTACCTCAAAAGGAAAAGGAACCCTTATAAGATCACTTCCGGACATCACAGACGGAAACGTTTAAGTGCGGAAACCAGCCCAGAATGAAGAAGAAGAAGATCACTTCGTTGTCTGTCTGTCGTGTCTGTCAAGAAAACTTATAGGGTACTTCCCGTTGACTAAAATTTCAGCTTTCTAAGTGCTAAGAGTCGGTCAGTGAGTCAGACTTTTCTTCAGAACCCTTATAGGATCACTTCGTTGTCTGTCTGTGGTGTCTGTCAAGAAAACTTATAGGGTACTAGGCCTATGTGGTTCAAAGCTATCTTTGTAGCAAATTTCGTCAAAATCGGTTAAACGGATGGGCCGGGAAAAGCTGGCAGACAGACAGACACACTTTCACGCTATAATATTAGTATGGAAATATGGATAGACTAGACTAGATTAGATGAATTTTACAAACAGATATGTGGCGGGATGTTTTTACTCCACACACATTTCGAAAAAAGTTTATTTTTTATAGGTAGGTATCTAAAAAGGATTTCGAAATTGAATAAAGGGAATGGTCGACGGGAAAATATATTTCTTATTTTTAGTAACAGCAGCAAACATTTTCACGTTAGGGTTTTCATCAACTGAGAGAAAATAGCAACATCTGTTTTTCAGTCTGTCTGGATATGATCTTATTTCTCTAGTCTGTGGTTATGACTGTACACCCTCTGTTTATATTATTAGTTTTAGAAGACTTTTTACTCGTCTTTAGTAGTTTCAAAATTGGAGAAGATTATCTGTTTTTACGCGACTGCTCAAAAAAAGGAGTGTTATGCTGTCAGAGTATGTATAACTAGTGTAGCTGAAGGGTTGATGTAATGAAGAACCAGCTACATATAGTGATGTTTATTTTACACTTTACAATTGATATGTTATGTACAATACAGACGGGCTCGCGAGCTTTATATAATACAATGGTAGAAGATGTTGACGTGACGAGCGGATGATAGGGAATGTGGAATCTTGTAACGTGCGTGACCAGGAGGATTCCCCACTGCGTTCCAAATTTGAATATTGTTGTGTGGCAGCTGCGAAGTTTTCCTAATAGCTGCCAGCCAAGTAACGGTAGAGGTTGCACCTCTACACTAGCTTATGCTTCTTAACGGATGCCTACGTCATAACATCTATTTGCATGCCAAATTTCAGCCCGATCCGTCCAGTAGTTTGAGCTGTACGTTGATAGATCAGTCAGTCAGTCAGTCAGTCACCTTTTCCTTTTATATGTTTAGATATCATATTCTCACTCAGTGTATAATCCTCCGGGCGATTGGAGCTCGCAGTAAATCAGTCAGTTTACCAGTCAGTGTGATGGCGCCTTCATCGCACGGCTACATGATGAATAGCAGCGGATGATACGCGCGATCCATCTTTAATATTCCACTATTATTTAAGTGCAACATGAAATATTCACAGCGGATTACACGGCTTGGAATACAACTGCCATAGTCGTGTGTTACGAATAATAGACTAACACTTAAATAAATAAAATAAAATAAAAATAAAAAAGCCTTTTATTCCTTACATTTTTACAATAGTTTAAATTATCTATGTTTTGTTAGTTGGTTAGTTGAACTTATAATTTAGTTGTTAGTATTGTTAGGATTATTATTACTATTCATGTAAGGACCCCAGGTTGGGTAAAGGCCTCCTCCAAAGATGTCCATTTATCTCGGTCCTGCGCTATACGGTCCCATTTCGGGCCAGCTGTTCTTAAGATCTCATCTTCCCATCTTGTCAGTGGTCTCCCTCTGCTCCTTTTGCCACGAGGGCCTCTCCACAGAGTAACTTTTGTTGTCCACCTCTGGTCTTTAAGTCTAGCCACGTGACCAACACTTACTCCATATCTAAATACAGGATGTAACCAAAACGCGAGCAAAAACTTAGCGTTATTGTTATACTACCTAAACACAATCCAATACCAATAACCATTTGCCTCATTTTGTATTTTTAGTGATTTAATTTCAAACCCGCAATGTATAGCGTGCAAAACTCGGGTCAATGCTCCGCCTACTACGCGGCATTGACTCCGAGTTGCCTACTTAAGGCATGATACCGAACTACGCTGCACGCAGCAGTGCTGCCGCAACAGTGCTGTCACCAGCTGTCGCGGCACTACTGACCCCCAGGCCCCATACAATCTCTATAAGCTTATATGACATTACATTCCGAGCTAGGCAGCAATGTCGCGGCAGCAATGTAGCGGAACATTGCTGCCTAGCTCGGAATGTAATCTCATATAAGCTTATAGAGATTGTATGGGGCCTGGAGGTCAGTAGTGCCGCGACAGGACTGTGACAGCTGGTGGCAGCACTGTTGCCTGCAGCGTGGTTCGGAATCATACCTTTATGCAATGTTCGTTGCACCACTGAGCATGGGTCTCCTCTCAGAATGAGAAGCCCAGCAACAACAAACAAGTTGAGTTGTCGTTTCTAATAGAGTTCACAAAAAAATCTACGTAAAATTTAACAAAACAAATGCTGGGAAATGATTTTAAAACAAAAAAGGATCCGGATAAAGTTTAATTCTGGCAAAAATGAATGAACTCATAAAGGAAACGGTCGATATAAAGTGTGTCCAACGAACGATATTGTCGTAAATGGAAAGGATAAAGGGAACGGAATTAAGAGAAATTGATATCTTCGGACTCAGGGAAGCTGGGAGCACAGTAAAAAAACCGGCCAAGTGCGAATGAGACTCTCGCGCTGAGGGTTCCGTACTACAAACGTATTTTATCGACATTGTGCACTATAAATCAAAAACTACTTACTAGATCTCGTTCAAACCAATTTTCGGTGGAAGTTTACATGGTGATGTACATTTACATCATTTTATCATTCTCTTATATAGGGGGGGGGACGGGGGGGACGGGACGACGACGACGACGACACACATTTTACCATTTTGGAAGTGTCTCTCGTGCAAACTATTCAGTTTAGAAAAAAAATATATAAGAAACTTCAATATAATTTTTGAAGACATATCCATAGATACCCCCCCCACACATTTGGGTTTGATGAAAAAAAATATTTTGAGTTTCAGTTCTAAGTGTGGGGAGCCCCCAAAATTTATTGTTTTTTTTCGATTTTTGTGTGAAAATCTTAATACGTTTCACAGAATACATCTACTTAGCGAGTTTCAACAGTAGGTATCGCTCTTATAGTTTCGGAAAAAAGTGGCTGTGACATACGGACGGACAGACAGATAGACATACATGACGAATCTATAAAGGTTCCGTTTTTTGCCATTTGGCTACGGAACCCTAAAAACGGCTATTTGCCGTCGATGTAACCATTATATCGATGAAAAACCAAGACTGATGGTCGGAGTCCGTAAAAAATCCCGACTCACGCTGTCTGACAAGTTTCTCTCAAATCCTTTCAAAGCTCTAAATCGCCCTAAAGAGGGTAACATTTTTTAGCCAAACATTGATGACTTTAGTAGATAAAAAGCAAAATCATGTTTTATACAAAACTGTACCGACATTCTATAATATATTATTATATCTAGCACTAGAGTCTAGATGATACCCGCGACTTCGTCCGCGTGAACTAAGATTTTTAAAAATCGCGTGGGAACTCTTTGATTTTTAGGGCGGAACCCTTATAGGATCACTTTGTTGTCAGTCTGTCGGTCTGTCAAGAAACCTGCAGGGTACTTCCCGTTGACCTAGAATCATGAAATTTGGCAGGTAGGTAGGTCTTATAGCAGACATTATGGGAAAAATCTGAAAACCATGAATTTGTGGTTACATCACACAAAAAAAATTAAATTGTGGTCACAAACTAAAAATTTGTATTTTCAATTTTCGAAGTAAGGTGACTATATCAAGTGGGGTATCATATGAAAGGACTTCACCTGTGCATTCTAAAACAGATTTTTATTTATTTTTATGCATCATAGTTTTTGAATTAACGTGCAAAATGACGAAAAAATACGACAGTAGTACGGAACCCTCGTTGGGCGAGCCTGACTCACACTTGGCCGGTTTTCAGGATAAAAAGTAGCCTAAGTCCTTCCTCGGGTTGCAAGCTGTCTCTGTACCAAATTTGATCAAAATCGCTTGAATGGATGGGCCGTGAAAAGCTAGCAGACGGACGAATTAGTCTGAATATTTGCAAACACATTTTTCCAGGACTTGCCGGTTTTCAGCTAAATAATCCTTTGTTTACACGTAGTATCTAAATAAAGCCGCCGGTAACCGCGCAGCGAAAGCCCCGATGGCAGCATTTCACCGACACCGGTTTAAAATATTCAGCACAGTTTTATTATATTCAATGTAGCTCGTCAAAGAGGCAGAGAGCAGGATATTCTACCTTTTTTAAAAGGTTTTTTACAACAAGCTGGAAATCCATACTAATATTATAAATGCGAAAGTGTGTCTGTCTGTCTATCCGTCTGTCTGTCTGTCTGCTAGCCTTTCACGGCCCATCCGTTCAACCGATTTTGACAGAATTTGCTACAGCGATAGCTTTCATACCGGGGAAGGACATAGACTACTTTTTATTCCGGAAAATCAAAAAGTTCCAACGGGATTATTAAAAACCTAAATCCACGCGGACGAAGTCGCGGGAAACATCTAGTATAATATATTTTTATTCATTAATTTATTTTTATTTTTCATGTACCAAAATTGTAGTTACAGCAACGCACAAGACTGCAAATACTATTTTATACATGGCATAATCTTGTACCTATATCAAATATTTGAAAAGAGCAACCGCCGAGTTTCTTGCTGGTTCTTCTCGGCAGGAAAGGCATTCCGAACCAGTGGTAGATGCATCCGACTATTCGTAAGCACTTGTAAAAGTTTATACGAATAAAAAAGATTTTCATTTTCATTTTCATTTTCATTTTTCAGCAGAACTGGTATACTACTGGTATATACTGGCATAGTAGTCATAAATTAAGTTACATTGGAATTATCGACTCAAAACTTTTACAAAATATTTTTGGAATTTATTATTTTATCTCGAAAAACGTTCGTGCCCGGGATCGAATCCTGGACCTCCCAAATAGTACAGCCACTAAACTGTCATCGCTTATTATTTCTATTAAAATAGTACCAAATACTCGAGAGTAATTAAGTAAACATCACTTGCTTTAACGGCGAAGGAAAACATCGTGAGGAAACCTGTATGCCTGAGAGTTCTCATGGCCAGCGTGGTAGACTATGGCTAAACCCTTCTCACTCTGAGAGGAGTTCCGTGCTCTGTAGTGAGCCGGCGATGGGTTGATCATGATGATGACTCGAGAGTAATTTCCTAAGAAAAAGTTAAGGTACTTAATACCAAATAAACGCATTAATATCATCTAGAAGAGGATAATTATGCCGCCATTAACGATGGCACTAAACACCGAATTGCGCAAATCAAGGAGCAATTCACAAGCGTGGAAATGAGTTGGAAATAACTCCGATTTCGGGTGCTCGTATATCGGCGGCTCCGATCCGTTTGATGACCGAATATCGGAGGGAGTTTGCTTTGCAATTTCCGTTCATGTCACTAATTAAGCGCGCTATCGTCACAGTCACGTATTTAATCGTTATGACGCACTTATAACGCATGCATTTGTCACTGTGACATTTGTCGCAGTATCGGATTCATTTGCGATAGTAAATAATAATACTGATTGGTTCAATCAATCAATCAATAAGCCTGGTTACGTCCACTGCTGGACATAGGCCTTCCCAAGAGCACGCCACCACACACGATCCTCTGCCTTCCTCATCCACCCATTTCCCGCTACCTTCTTAAGGTCGTCAGTCCAGCGGGTTGTAGGTCGTCCCACACTGCGCTTGCCGATACGCGGATTCCACTCCAGAACAAGTCTGCCCCAGCGGCCATCGGTTCTGCAGACGTGGCCTGCCCACTGCCACTTCAGCTGGCTCATTAGTTGAGCTATGTCAGTCACTTTGGTTCTCCGACGGATTTCATCGTTACGGATTTTGTCCCTCAGAGAAACCCACAACATAGCCCGCTCCATAGCACGCTCAGCGACTTTGAACTTGTGGACAAGGCCAACTGTCAGTGTCCACGTCTCAACTGATTGGTTAAAGTTTTTAATTCACAAGTGTGGAAATGAGTTGAAAATAACACCGATTTATGCTGTTAACTATAACGGCGAGGCCGCTTCATTTGATGGTCGAATATTGGAGTGAGTTTGCTTTGCGATTTCCCGTTCATCTGACTAATTACGTGCGATATCGTCACAAACACGTATTATACCGTCAACGGTATGCGTTTGTCACTGTGACATTTGTTGGAGTAACGGATTCGTTTTCGTTCGAAATAATATCGATTGGTTAAAGTTTTTAATTCACAAGTGTGGAAATGAATTGGAAATAACACCGATCAATGATGAGAAGAACTATAAAATGCTATGAGTTTTTCTGCGTGATCAAACCGAAAATGGGGGGAACCATAGAAGAACAAGAGTAACCGGCATAGTTCAACGGATTGCGAAGCTGAGGTGGCAATGGGCACGGCATCTAGTTCGTAAAACCGATAGACGTTGGGGTCGCAAGGTGCTGCAAGGTAGCGACCTCGCACCGGAAGACGCAGCGTTGGAAGACCCTCCCACTAGGTGGACGGACGACATCAGACGACCCGCAGGGAGTCGCTGGATTCAGGTGGTGCAAGACCATGGCGTCACAAGTCACGACGTGGTGGTGGTGGAACCGCTCCCAAGACGCTGGAATGATAACCTCGAACTAGTAAGCGTAGCGTTGACAGACCCCCCGACCAGATAAGTTAAATGACATTGAATGAGTCAAATACCAGTTTAATTCAACTTACTTCGATAAAGAGATTATTAATCTTCAATCTAATTAAAAAAGGAAAACGTGATTGACTGACTGATCTATAAACGCACAGCTCAAATTACTGGACGGATCGTGCTGAAATTTGGCATGCAGATAGCTATTATGACGTAGGCATCCGCTAAAAAAGGATTTTTGAAAATTCAATCCCTGAAGGGATAAAACAGGGGGTGTAGTTTGTGTAGGCCACGCGGATGAAGTCGCTGATAAGTCGATGATAAGCTAATCATTCCTGAAAATTCAGATTTTTTTAACAATAACCTGGCAAAAGTAAAGGAGTTTTACTATGACAGATGAGTTCCCCCACTTTAGCAAAATCCCAAAATCCGAGAAACAAGCAGAAAATATAGCGGATCTCGTTACAATACTTTAGGAAAATTACATTATACCTAGCAGATCCGCCTAAACGGCTCAAGGCCGATCGTACACGAATCCTCTCAGGTTTTGTGCGGCGCTCATTATCCGCGCGGACGTGACCCGCATCCGCAACGTCCGCACATCCGCGAATCCGCTGCGGAATTTTATGAGCGCCTGTTTATATTTCAGCAACTGATACAAATGAAGCGAAATAAAGAAAAAGAAATAGCTGGCATCTCCAACAATCTTTTTTCGGCTGAAGAAACTTAGTTTATTGAACTACACTCTAGAATAGGTATAAATATTGCAAAATAGAAGACTATTTTCTTTTAGATAGGTATTTACTTCAAAGAATACTTGTAGTTTAGTTCAAGGGCTAAGGATTATTTTATCTTATATCTTTAACTCTCAAGTTATTTTTATTGTATAGCTAAGTTTACAAAAGCAAATTGTTATAATATTATGGACGGCAGAATTTAAAACTCACAATAATATTGTTTCCCTTTAACAAGCGAGTTTGGCACAGTTTCCTTTTATAATAACAACTTGCTTATTATCTATCTAAATATATAAAAGGAAAAGATGACTGACTGACTGACACTGAATGACTGACACTGACTCACTGATCTATCAACGCACAGCTTAAACTACTGGACGGATCGGGCTGAAATTTGGCACGCAGATAGCTATTATGACGTAGGCATCCGCTAAGAAAGGATTTTTGAAAATTCAACCCCTAAGAGGGTGAAATAGGGGTTTAAAATTTGTGTATTCCACGCGGACGAAGTCGCGAGCATAAGCTAGTCGACAAATAAAATAAGAAAACATCCTTTAAAAAGTTATTTGAATAAATATCTATTATTATAAACGTAAAAAATGTTTAAACGCAAACAGCGATGCTACGAAGTATGGAAATTACAGCATAACGTCTTTTAAGCTGAGCTTTAAAAATTGAAAAATTCACACCATTTCCGTCGTTTAAGATCATTTTAAGACAGATTTAAAAGGATTTTGATAGTAACCGTTCACAAGCCGTCTTTGTGTAATGATGTACCATTCCTTTGGAAAGTTTTATTTAAATATGCGCGGAAGATAAATTTTCTTTTAAAATTAAATAGATAAAATGAGGCAATTGAATATAAATGGCAACATCATTATTTTTTGTGGATAAAGAGACATAACTAATGATGGAAGATAACGTTTGTAAATAACCTAATTTAATTTTATTAGTACCGTTCTATGAAATTGAATTATGGGGAATGCTCATCACTACCTATAAACAATATCCTTACTTACTTCCATACTTAACATTATATTATGTGCGAAAGTGTGTCTGTCTGCTAGCTTTTCACGGGCCATCCGCTAAACCGATTCTGATGAAATTTGGTACAGAGACAGTTAGCGTCTTGTTCGAATTGGACTACTTATTTTGCGCACACTATAGCTTTTCACTGCAATAGAATATTTATTTAAAATGAAAATAGACACTTTTTAAGGTTTCCGTACAAGAAGGGTGCTGGATCCTATTACTAACGCTTCCGCTGTCCGTCTGTCTGACCGTCCGTCTGTCATGAACCGTAAAAAGTAGAGAGCTGAAATTTTCACAGAGAGTGTATTTCTACAGCCGCAATAAATAATAAAAAATTCTAAATGTAATTGTATGTAATATGTAAATTTAAAAAAACCTTTGGTGTGTGAGTCCGATTCGCACTTGACCGTTTTTTAAATACTTAGCTGTTAAAAACTTACTTTTGTAGGTCCTCTATAGCAAAGAAACCTTCATCTAAAGGAAAATAGTGACTTTTACTCGTCCCCGCCTCAGTGTTTGGTTTTCATTTGAACCGACCGTGTCTTTACCGCAATAACAGCGAAAACTGCTGACGCCGCGATCCGTCCGTCGCCGCGGCCGTGCGTGAGCCAAAATGACCTAGTTCCGCGTTTCGTCGCGTCAGGTTTATTATAAAATAAATAATCATCGCTATACTACTTGGTTCCTGCAACTATGGCCGATATAAAAATAGAATTAAAAACGGAAAATGAGCGCTTGCTTTTTAACGCATTTACAGAAAAAAAAGCTGAAAATGAAAAACTCCAGCTTATAACTAAAAAATGGAGCAGCAAATTTTGGAGCTCCAAAAACAAATTAAGCTCCTTTCTAATAAGGATAACAACCCAATGGATACGTCCGGATACAAAGAAAGTTCGGGTCCATCTGCTGAATATCATACGGACGAAGAGGAACTTGCGCAAGAAACAGAATGGATAAGAGTGAAGAGTAGGAAAAAAAGGAAACTAAGCACGTCACCCATTCTGTCACAGAGTAGAGAATTCGAAACGTCAAACACAGAAACGCGTAAAAATGAAAAAAGAAAACTAAGAAAGTACCACTACCCCCGCCTATAATGGTGTCCGGTGTGGAAAACTATCAAACATTTTTTGACTTACTGTCAGGAAATTTTCCCGAAGCCTCATCAGATTTTACATTAAAAATGATGAACGCAAAGAATGTCAAAATAAACGTTACCAATGAGGACACCTACCGATCCTTGACGAAAATCTTAACTCAAAATCAATTTCTGTGGCCTTCCTATGAGAATAAACAAGAAAGACCTATTCGTGTTATGGCTAAAAAATTGCCTGCCTCATGCCAGCCCAAAAGAATAATTGAAGACCTTCAAAGCAAGGGTTATAAAATAGAAAATGCAGTGAACAAACTAAGATGGCAGAATAAAGAGCCGCTTAATATGTTTACTCTAACATTTAATAATGTAGAAGATATAAATAAAATTTATGACATTAAACACATTCTAGGGTGTAAAGTTGAAATTCACCCTATCAAAACATCAAAACTGGTACCTCAGTGTAAAAAATGCCAAGCATATGGTCACACGCAGAAATACTGTGCCAGAGAGGTCAGGTGTGTAAAATGTACAGGAAAACATCTGACTCGAGACTGCACTAAGCCAGCAGAAGAAAAACCCAAATGCTTACACTGCGGTGAAGCGCACCCTGCTAACTATCGGGGTTGCATGGTTGCCAAAGAAATGCAGATCCTAAAAAATAAGAATCTTAAAAAATCATCAAAATCATCCTCATCTTATCCTCAGCGTTCATCGAAACCTGAGAAATCTACTAATTCCCATATAAATAAAACTAATGAAGACACGAACAAAAGTGAACATCAAACTTATGCTCAAAAAGTCTCTAGAAATTTGCCAAGCACAAAACTGCCCCAGGGAAATATGGAGAGCAAACTAGATGAAATTCTCAAATACATGTCCTCGTTTGACGAAAGATTGCAAAAACTTGAAAGTGGCGCTAATAAGGCTACCAATAAGCCGAAAAAATGAATAATAAGCTTAAAATATTTGCATGGAACTCAAACGGACTACTACAACATCAACAAGAGCTACAAGTAGTCCTTGATACACTAAAGATTGATATTTGTCTAATATCTGAGACACATTTTACTAAGCAATATTTTATTAAATTTAACAGTTATAAAGTGTACCATGCCATACACCCAAATAATACAGCGAGAGGCGGCAGTGCCATCTTAATTAAAGAAAATTTGTACCATTATCAAGAATTCCAATATGAGGAACAGGAGATTCAGGCAGTAGCTGTGAAGGTCAAAACTACAAAATACGAATTTTCGGTAGTAGCTATATATAGTCCCCCAAGGCATTCAATTTCAAAAGAATATTATGTGAACTTCCTCGAGAAAATTGGACATAGATTTATTATTGGAGGTGACTTTAACGCGAAAAATACCTTTTGGGGCTCCAGATTGACTACTACAAAAGGTAGAGAACTCTTAAGTGCCATTAAAGATTTAAAATGCGATGTAATAAGTACAGGTAAGCCTACCTACTGGCCTACAGATACGATGAAAATACCAGACCTAATTGACTTTTTTATTTATAAAAACATATCAACAAAATATCTAGACATTGATGAAATGTTCGACATGAATTCAGATCATTCTCCTATTCTCTTAACGCTAAGTGACACAATCATATATAAAGAAACCTATCCTGGTCTTGTAAACAAAAATACAGACTGGGACAGCTTCAAAATGGATTTGACTAACAATATTAACTTAAATGTGCCGCTTAAAAACTCGGAACAACTGAACGAAGAAGTAAGAAAATTTGTATTAGATATTCAGCTGGCTGCTTGGAATAATACACCAAAGCTTAGGAAAAAGCCCCAAGGAGTGGTTGCTTATCCCAAAAATATCCTTGAACTCATCATTGAAAAGAGAAGGCAAAGAAAAAAGTGGCATCATTCGAGATCTCCACTTGATAAAAGGTTGCTGAATTACTTGACCAAGGCACTAAAGAAACAAATCAAAAACTTTAATGATTCGTCAACCTACAGTTATCTCCAAAGCCTCACGAGTGAAAGGAGTACCGACTATTCACTTTGGAAAGCAACTAGGAATTTAAAAAGACCATGTATGCATATTCCTCCAATTAAAGAAGAAAATGGAATGTGGGCAAGAAATAGTGAGCAAAAAGCTAAAAGATTTGCAGAACATCTCGAAAAAATATTTCAACCAAACGAAGGAGAGCACATTGATTTTTCTACGATGGAAACAAATCAAGAAAACTCTCCCATTAAACTAGTAACGCCTAAGGAAATACTCAGTATGATTAATAAACTGAACTTAAAAAAAACTCCAGGATATGATCTTATTACTACAGAAATCCTGCGAAACCTTCCAAAAAAAGGAATCGTAAAATTAACGACGCTGATTAATGCAGCATTTAGAATTAAGCACGTCCCTGATTTGTGGAAAGTTGCAGAAGTAATTATGATCGCCAAACCAGGCAAACCACCAAATGAGGTTACATCATACAGACCAATTTCTCTGCTACCAATTATCTCAAAACTTTTTGAGAAGCTACTGCTCAGCAGATTGAAACCTATATTAGATGAGAAAAATCTGATTCCTGACCATCAGTTTGGATTCAGGGAAAAGCACTCGACAATCGATCAAGTACACAGAATAACAAATATAATTGAAAGAACACTAGAAGAAAAGAAAGTCTGTTCAACCGTATTTCTTGATGTAGCACAAGCCTTTGATAAAGTCTGGCATGAAGGTCTTGTTCAGAAACTTAAAGTATTACTTCCTCAACCATTTGCAAACATATTAGAATCATATATATCTGATAGAGTATTTCGAGTGAGGCAAGAGGAAGCTTACTCCAAACTCAAGGTGATCAAAGCTGGAGTACCTCAAGGAAGCGTTCTGGGTCCTGTCCTTTATCTCCTGTACACGTGTGATCTTCCACAACCCGATCACAATACCATCGCTACTTTTGCCGATGATACTGCTATCATAGCTGTGGGTAATACTCACCAGGAGGCATCGGGCAAAGTTCAAATAGCTCTAAATGAACTACATAAATGGACGAAAAAATGGAGAATAAGACTTAACGATTCCAAGTCTGCCCATATTGATTTTACTAATAAAATACCAAAATATTATCCCATTTATATTGACCAACAAAAGATACCCTATGCTAACACGGCAAAATATCTTGGAATGACTCTTGACAGTAAGCTACGCTGGAAAGCACATGTCAAGAAGAAAAAAGAAGAGCTAGAGTTACGGTACAAAAAATTGTACTGGCTCATAGGCAGAAACTCATCACTGTCAACTAAAAATAAGATACTATTATACAAACAAGTCCTAATGCCAGTGTGGACTTATGGTATCCAGTTGTGGGGCTGTACCAGAAAGACCAATTTACTAATAATTCAGCGATTCCAAAATAAAGTGCTTAGGGGTATCGTCAATGCACCCTGGTACGTCAGGAATGTAGACATTCATCGCGATCTCCAAATGGGCTTCGTGGACACAGCTATTAGCAAACACGCTAAATCCCACGAACGCAGGCTCCATGAACATGTTAACGTCGAGGCTATCCAGCTCCTCGACAACACAGACCTAATACGTAGACTTAAGAGGACTAAGCCTTTTGAGCTAGTGTAGTTATAGTGAAAGTGTAGTGCTAGTGCAAATCAAAGATCACACGAACAAAGTGAAAGCATAGTGCTAGTGCAATTTAAAGAACACAAGAACAAAGTGTCTTCCAATAAGGTATCTTAACTATAAACTAAGCTAAGTCAATGGACAGATTCTTAGGTATAAGTACGTTTATAAGTTTAGGTTAATATAATATTGCTTATTAGCCTCTTTCATAGGCTAGATTGTAATGGTAGTAAAGTACTGGTGACAGTGCTTTACGACAAAAAAAAAAAAAAAAAAAAAAAAAAAAAAACTCGTCCCCGCCTTCCGTGAGCACGATAAGCCGTTAGTTATCAGTGAATGGAACAGAATCGCTTCCTGCTTCCTTCCTGCGTCGATTTTTAATGGAATTTCAAAATGCAAAAATGAAATGGCACTAAGAAGACGGAAATTACAGAAGCCTTTCAACTGGAGCTTTGAACATTCGTAGTAGCTTTTTATTTGATCCGCCTTTAAAATGTTGACATTGTTTTTTCTATTCATCTTGTTAGTTACTTAGTTTCATCTTCATAATGATCAACCCATTCGCCAGTTCATTATTGAGTGTGGGTCTCTTCTCACAATGAGAAGGATTTAGGGATAGTCTGCCACGCTTGCCCAGTGTGGATTGGCAGACTTCACATACTATGGAGAACTCACAAATCACAATGTTCTCCTTCATCGTTAAAACAAGTGATACTGCTAGCACGCTGGCCAAGTGCGGATTTGTAGTTTTCACAAACGCTTGAGAATATGGAGAACTTATGGAGAACTCTCGGGTTTCCTCACGATATTTTCCTTTACCACTAAAGCAATTATAGTCGTCGAGTTACCTGTCTGTTTCGCTCGCACTTACAGGTCGTAGGTAAGTGCGAGCAGACAGATAACTCGACGTCTCAGTTTAAAATGCGTCAACTATAGTGAAATTTAAATCCTTCAGCCTATTCTGGAGGTTCTATTCAGGTAGTAGGAGGTTCGATCCCGTGTCTACATTATATACAAGTAAACCTCTGCTCAAAAATTCATTATCTTTAGACAGATAACATGTCAAGATCTTCAATCGCCTCCTATCGCCATTTACATAAATCAAAGACTCCTCCATTGTATAGGATTGTATAAGATAGGTCGACATAATGGCGTGCATACATCACGTGGACGTTTACGTATGTTTATTAGCTTCTGTGGGCTATTGTTAGTGGATTATTCATTACCTGACTTAAGCCGCGTTCACACTCAGCTAACGTCAATATTCATAGGTCAAGAATAATCGATCTAGTATTATAGGAATCGTTTAGAGATAGACTTTGAGCCTCGACTGCGACACTGCGTGCGATTAACTAAAGATTTTGGTTCATTGTAGCTATACAGGGTGTAACCAGAACGCTGGCAAAAACGAAGACAGGTGATAGTGCCTACTGATGAGTACTGATATGACACCACCAAAAAAAAAACGCGAAAAAAAATTATAGAAAAATCCTATAATTTTGTAAAAGTTCACGATAGGTATATCAGTACCCTTATTTCAGTACCGTCGCGGGTATCAGCTAGTGGCAAATAAAACATCTGACTGACGCTAGAGGTCAACGAACGTTGCATAAGTAGGCCACTCGGATTCAATGCCGCGTCGTAGGCGGAGCATTGACCTGAGTTTTGCTTTGCATTGCGGTTTTGAAAAATACTAAATCACTAAAACTACAAAATGAGGCAAATGGTTATTGGTATTGGATTGTGTTTAGATAGTATAACAATAACGCTAAGTGATTGCTTGCGTTCTGGTTACACTCTGTATAAAACTCTAACAACAACTGCTAGCTTTTCACGGTTAAACAGTTAAACCGATTTTAATGAAATTTGGTACAGAGTTAGCTTACATCCCGGGGACGGACATAGGGTACTTTTTATTCCGGAAAATTAAAGAGTTCCCAAGGGATTTTCAAAAATTTAGATCCACGCGCATGAAGTCGCGGGCATCAGTACCATATAAGTAAGAAATTTGTTTGCCGTTGCTTGTTTTTGGAAACGGAGGCTCTGTGGTAAGCCCCGTGAAAATGTAAACCCAATGCAGCGGGCATGTAGGTTCTCATATACGAGAGTTACAAAGCACAAGTTTATTTTGTATTACATTTTAAATGAAACTCGGGCTCGCGAGTATTTGCATCGCATACAACTTTTAAATTTTAGTTGCGAAACTAAAATGGGCTGAGAATTATAAAATTCCAGGCGAAATTTGCGCAAAAGAATTTCGAGTGCAAGCTCAGGTGGGTAGCTATAATATTATGTATGACTGGGTATAATTAATCTTAATCTACAAGTTACTTTCATATTTTAGTTACATAAGCAATTTCACTTCATTTCCCTAATATGAAGAAGCATATTATTTTAAAGTTTAGAGTTTTACGTTCCGCATTTTAACGTCAGAAACGCAATCAGAAATGAGGAGACCCGCAGGAGAACTAGAGTAACCGACATAGCTCAACGAGTTGCGAAGCTGAAGTGGCAATGGGCAGGGCACATAGTTCGTACAACCGATTGACGTTGGGGTCCCAAGGTGCTGGAATGGCGACCTCGCACCGGAAGACGCAGCGTTGGAAGACCCCATTAGGTGGACGGACGGACGACGAGAACGGTAAATCTAAATATATGAAAGAGAAAGGTGACTGACTGACTGACCGACTGACACACTGATCTATCAACGTACAGCTCAAACTTCTAGATGGATCGGGCTCAGGCATGCAAATAGCTATTATGACGTAGGCATCCGCTAAGAAAGGATTTTTTAAAACTCAACCCCTAAGGGGGTGAAATAGGGGCTTAAAATTTGTATAGTCCACGCGGACGAAGTCGCGAGCATAACTAGTGAGCTTATAAAAATGTAGTAAACTTTCAAACCATGTAAATTTTCAGTTTACAGTTACAGGTCGTTTCCTAAGATTGTTTACTGAACACATAAACTAAGACTTGAGACGCGGGAAAGATCGCTTGTTAGTTGTTATAGTATCAAGATTGATACGACCTGATTGCGAAATGGGGTGAAGTTCGCTTAATTACACCCCCCGCTGCACCCCCCTGCACCCTGCTGCACCCGCTGCACCCCCTAGCCGCCTCTTGACCTAGCGCTGTCGGAACTAGCCGCACGGTAAATATAAACGAGACTGCAATGTTTATCATTGCATTGAGCCTGAGATGGGCACTAGGGTGGATAGGATAGGAAAAAGCAAATGCTTTTGAGATGATATATTACATAGTCTGCCACTCTATACTCTGCCAATATATACATATATAAAAGGAAAACTTGACTGACTGACTAATCTATCAACGCTTATCTCAAAGTCTACTTGACGGATTGGGCTGAAATTTGGCACGCAGATAGATATTATGAGTAGACATCCACAAAGAAAGGATTTTTGAAAATTCAACCCTCTTAGGGGAAAATAGTGGGGATGAAGTCACGAGCATAAACTAGTATAATAAACCTAAAAGGAAAGACTAAGCGACTGATCTATCAATATACAGCTCAAACTACTAGATGGATCGGGCTAAAATTTTGCACGCAGATAGATTTTATGAGTAGACATCCACAAGGAAAGGATTTTTGAAAATTCAACCCCTAAGAGGAGAAAATAGGGGTTTGAAATTTGTGTTGTCCACGCGGAAAAATTCACGGGCATAAGCTGTTCAAAATATATTGTCTCTTTTTAATGAAAATATTACAGTAAAACTTAAAGCTAGCCTTATCTAATTACTATACAAATTATGCCCGTGTGGAATGGTGCCAAGAATATTGGCTGCATTTCCGCGCTGGACAGCCAGGCTGATCTGTTGCGCAAAAAATGAGCCAGCCCTCTGACACCAGATGAGGTTATTAATCGCTTTGAAATGTCTCGTAATTTTTTTATCTCTGCCAACAGCCGTTGTTGATACCAAAGTGAGTAAAATGTGGGATGTAACTGAAATTAACTTTCATTAAAAAAGCTGTGATAGCCTAGTGGTTAAAACGTCCGCCTTCCAATCGGAGATCGGGGGTTCAATCCCGGGCACGCACCTCTAACTTTTCGGAGTTATGTGCGTTTTAATTAACTAAATATCACTTGCTTTAACGGTGAAGGAAAATATCCTGAGTAAACCTGCACACGTGAGAGTTCTCCATAATGTTATCAAAGGTGTGTGAAATCTACCAATCCGCACATGGCCAGCGTGGTAGACTATGGCCAAACCCCTTCTCACTCTGAGAGGAGACCCGTGCTCTGTAGTGAGCCGGTGATAGGTTGATCATGATCATGATGAACTCTCGTTTGTTTTAAACATTTCCGAACTAGTTATTTTCGTTCTAAGGTAATCGCATCAGAATTATAAGTTACACGTAATTCCGCCGGCGCCCGAAATGGCTAATGAAAAGTTTTATCATTCCCAACTTTGAAATTTAAATCCATGTAGTAGCGGATACCACAGCTCAGCAATCGTACGGTTCAGAAACTTACTTATGCAAACAAGTGCAAAACAGACGAGCTATTTGAGCTCTCCCAACAAAGTTTGACAACAATCAACGTTATGACAACTGTATTCTGAACGCGCTCCGTACTAACGAAATTTGATCCTTATTTAAATCATCAGTACCTCACTACCATTATAATTAATGCGAAAGTGTATTTGTTTGTTGGTTTGTCCTTCAATCACGTCGCAACGGTGCAACGGATTGACGTGATATTTTGCATGGGTATAGATAAAGACCTGGTGAGTGACATTTTTTTACTTTTTATCCCGGAAAATCAAAGAGTTCCCACGTAATTTTTAAAAACCTAATTCTAAGCGGATGAAGTCGCAGGCATCAGCTAGTAATAATTACCTGAAGGTAAATTCAATAAAATTTTATAGAAAACTGAAAATTATATCGATGGTTTATAGATTTTCGGAAAAATAATATGTAGTTGCACGGACAAATCTTTGAGCCCGTATAACTTAAGATTATTGTATGCTTTTTAATACCAACCTTTCTGTCTGGGAGAGATTACCTACCATTGATAAGGCCACCTATATGTATACACCCTAATTTGTAATTTGTGTTTTGTGTGTAACTAAGAGTTTTTACTTATTCGGCAACGTTCGTGCCAGTGCCACTTTTGTTAACGACCTTTTTTGATCCGAATTATTGTAGAACACTTTTCGAACTGTATGATTATTAAACTGTGACAATGGGTACCTAACACACGTAAGTTTTGGAACGAGCGGTAATTTGTTTCAAAAATTCATTTAATTATTCTCACCACGGAATAATAATATTATGAATTTCAATGAAATATGAAACTAGAGGTAATTAAGTTATTTTTTGTTTGATTACTTACATTTTAAGGGTTCAAACTAACTGTAATCATCAATCATCGTCATCAACATCAACCCATCGCCAAGCCACTACTGAGCACTGGTTTCCTCTAAGAATGAGAAGGATTTAAGAAAGAAGAAAGAAAAGAAAGAAATGACGTAAGAAAAGAAACGGACGGAAAGAAGAGAAGAGATTTAGGCCATAGTCCGCCACGCTGACCCAGTGCGGGTTGGCAGACTTCATAAACCCTTAGGAACATTATGGAGAACTCTCAGGCAAGCAGGTTTCCTTCACCGTTGAAGCAAGTGATATTGTAAAAACGCATTTAATTCCGAAAAGTTAGAGGTTTGCCTCGGGGATCGAACCCCTGACTTCTCGAATAATAGGCCGACATCTTTTCACCACTAGGCTATCACCGCTCATTTTAACCTTAGTACATATTAAAAAAATCCCAAAGTGCTGGAATGGCGACCTCGCATCGGAATGCGCAGCGTTGGAAGACCCCCCACTAGGTGGATGGACATCAGGCGAGTCGCTGGGAACAGGATTCAAGTGGGGTAAGACCGTGACGTGTGGAAGTCCCTACAAGAGACCTATGTCCAGCAGTGGACGTCTATCGGTTTTGTGGATGATGATGATGATTAAAAAAACATTTTGTGAAAGTCAAACTAAAACACAGCGTTTTGAAATTAAAATCCAGGTTAACAATAGGCAATAACAGTAAAACGCCATAAATATTAGCCTTTTCACACGTTATACCACGATACGCATCTGAGTTACTGTGGGGCTTGCATTGCTGGGCCCGTTTTGTTGTAATTCATTATTGTAATCACGCTATCCCGTAGGAGATTGCGATCGGCATTATGACCCCAATTACAAACGACACAAAGGGGGAAATAATAATTTTTGTTGGCCACGTTACTCGTTAAAATTACAACAGTGCGTTTGTCATTTTTAATGACTAAAAATAATAATAAGGGCCCCTTTACGAGTCAGTAGTACATTTTCCTAACTAAACCTAGCAAAACATATTGCACGAAGGCTACAAGATAGAAGATGCCAAAAATATGCAACAAAAAAAATTGAGATCTATTGAATGTCTGGGTCGTATGTGATAGTCCGCCTCCTATTCGGAGGTTGCGGGTTCGATCCCGGACATGCATCTCTAACTTTTCGGGGTTAGGTGTGTGCGTTTTAAATAATAAATATCACTTGCTTTAACAGTGAAGGAAAACATTGCGAGGAAACCACCTGAGAGTTTACATAATGTTCTCAAAGGTGTGAAGTCTACCAATCCGCACTTGACCAGCGTGGTAGATTATGGCCAAACTCCTTCTCATTCTGAGTGGAGACCCGTGCTCTGTAATGAGCCAGCGATGGGTTATTTTTTTTTAATTATGATGATCGAATGTCTATTGATATTTTTACGTAGATTCTGAAAAATATTGTATTGTATTTTTGTATCGATTTTAAGCTATTTCTCTTTTAAATGATCAAAATTTTATTAGTGCTAATTAAATTTATGCTACTTAATAAAAAAAAAATAGAAATAAGTGGTAAGTATATTTATTTTCTTTCCTTAAATAGCCTTAAAATAATGAAGCAAGAAAGAAAAGAGACTAGAGGTATTTCTTAATCAAGACTTCCAGACCAAAGTCAAGTTAGTCGAAAATTGAAAATACGAGTAGGTACAATTACCTACTTCCATAAATTTCTTTATTTATCGTTCAATCTGTTGCGATCAGCTTCTATTCCTACTTTCATAATGAGTTCCCAATATTTGAAATCGAATAATTTCAAACTTATTTCTAAAGATGGATAAAGTGCCTAGGTATGTTTAATTTTGGTAAAGTAATGGTAACAATGGCAAAAGTACTTTACTAGTAGTTACATTTTATAGGTTTACTAGCTTCTGCCCGCGGCTTCGCCCGCGTGGCCTACAGGAAAACAAATGGCATTTTTTTTCAGAAACAAACATTATAACATCAGGACACGCACTCTGAACAGCACCGAATAACACATAATATAAGCTTCCAACCCCCATTTCACTCCTTTAGGGGGGATTTTCTCATAGTCGTTTCTTAGCTGACACCTAACCTCAAGAAAAAACCTACTTTCCAAATTTCAAGTCAATTATAATATCAATAATTAAAACTTTCCCATACAAACTTACATCCCCTATTTTACCACCCCTATGGGCGAATTTTCCAAAAGTCCACGTATTTCTTCATTTGTGACCGAAAATCCAAATACCAATTTTCATGCAAATAACTTGACAAATGACGGACTTTCATACAAACTTCCATCCCCCATTTAACCCACTTAGGGGTGGAATTTCAAAAAATCCTTTCTTAGTGGATACCTACTCTTCACAAAGAATAGACCCTCCAAATTTCATGTTTTTAGGACCAGCGGTTTAGGCTGTGCGTTGATATCTATGTCAGTCAGTCAGTCAGGACTTTGAATTTTATATATATAGATTGTATGGTCCTTATGTTTTGGATATCAAATTATAGCTAGATATTAAGGTATGTATATATATTTTTTGATTTTTCTATTTTTTTTTACTATTACCTATATATTCTCTGGTTTAGCCCTTGATTGCGATTTCTGAGTGAATGTGAGTGACACTCTTGACAGTGAGTGAATGCACTCTTGAACTCACCTGCCAAAGTTTACGCAATTAATAATTATCATCATTAGGTACATCATTATCTTACAAATTCAACAAGTGAGCATCAAAAAGTGTACAATGTTACCTAGGTATTTTGAATAAATGGTCTTTTAATTTCAGGCGGAATAAAATAATTATTTTGATTAGTTTGACTTTTGATAAACACTAGTACGAGTAAGTATGAAGGTATATTATCAGAACTAGTTCTGTAAACGCTATGTTAATATTGTAATAACAATAACCAGTAGGTATCTAATATACATATCTGAGTGATGTATGGAGCGCATTACTCCTACGTACAATACAGTGCGATTGATTTATGTGCACTGAAGATTACCGTACCAGCTATTATAAGATACCTTGTGGAATCAAATAAATTAATAAAAGTTTATGCAGCTCGCAAAACAAGAAAAAAAGAAACATACCTATAAACCAAATGTTAAAAATAAAAATCGGTCTACTAAAACACTGACCATAAAAAATAATTTTAGATCTTTTTTACTTTGATGTTATTATTGTGTTTTGACGCTCGAATTCTATCAACGTTAGTGAAATGTAAAATCTCACACTAGGCACACAGAAGTAACAAAGCTATTCGATTTGTATTTACCTACCGATAATGAAACAAAACAAGTCCATATAAAACAGCTCAGTAAAGGAGCTGACGGACAGAGATAGCGGCCATTGTTTCCTTCTCCCTTTATCTCAATTCCCTTTGTTACTCTCTCTGCGGTATTTGTAGCTGAAGTGAAACGGTGGCTGATAAAAATGCGTACTAGTCTAAGAGAGTGTGGTCGAACTGTTCATTTCATTCGTGACACATATTAAAATTAAATTAAATCAAAGACACGATACAATTTCAATAGGTACAATAAGTAAATACAAAAAAAACGATTATATTAAAAATAATTTCAATGACTAATTTTATCAAAACAATGGCGGAACAGAGGAATATGAAAGGCCGGCAACGCATCGGCGGTTCCTCTGGTGCTGCAAATGTTCATGGGCGTCGGTAATCACTTAACATCAGGTGACCCACATCCTCGTTTGCTCGCTATCTCTGTTAAAAAATAATGTAATTTGCTAACGAAGCATTAAAAAGTTTTACAATCAACACTTTTTAATTAAATAATTTTCAAAACAATTTTTGAAATTATATTCAAATAAGTAAACGTACTTAGATTAGCTGATAATGTACACAATATATAGATAATGTGTACAATTGTACCTTTGAAATTTTTGGCTCAGCTCTCCGAATCAACGGCAGTCTAACAATTTATTTCTTTTTTTTTTTAATTTAAGTCTTGTTATAACATCAAAATAGCCACAAGTCTAAGCATGAAATGGATGTTATGTATTGTATTTTTGGATTTTAATTTACATTCACAAGATCTGTTACTAATAAAATTATATGTAGATAGTAAGAAAAAAAACTGTTCATAAACAATATTCTAGATATCCAGACTTTTCTAGTTGGTTATCGTCATCTTGTTTAAACATTGTTTTTATGATAATAACTGGTTTAAACATTATGGCAATTTTGTAACCAGCTCTCAGACTACATCCTCCCCGCGGGGTTTGCGGATCATTGCGGATGCAGTACACGTCCGCAGAATAATGAGCGCGAACCGAACCTGGGACTTGAGAGGATCCGTATTGTACAATCTTAAGCAATTGAAGCGGGCTATATACACCCACCCTTTATTTCTTTTGTATCCATTTACAGATAAAGATTCGGGAATATGACGTGTCTAGACCCATGGTTCATGTATTGGTAAGGTTGCCTTGCCTTTTATGGTACCTTTTTATGGTGGTAGTTTAAAGTGGTTGTGGTTTCCTTTTTTTTTATTAATTTATAGACTAGCGCTTGGCTGCAATCAGTGGTGGCAAGTGATGATGCAGCCTAAGATGGAGCGCGCTTGCTTAGAAGATGCCTATTCACTCTTGACTTGAAGGTACCCATAATAATAAAGGTAGAGAAAAAACTGATGCTGGAAGGGTGTTCCAAATTTTAGCGGTTCGAATTAGAAATGAGGAGGCAAATCGCTGCGGCAAGCTTTGGTAAAAGAAATAGTGTTTGCTGTGCTGCTCGGGTCTTCTCCGTTGGTCGAAGGCAGACGGGGGGTACGGGTCTCGAGGCGTAACCTTCTCCTTACCCGGGTAGGACGCAGGACATCTTAATTCCCGGGTGTTGAACTTTAAGCCGGCATTTCACCGTCTAAAGCCTGCTATTTCTTGGCTTAAGGCCCTAGGGCTTGTAGTGCCCTTGAAACTAACGTAGTTTTGCTCTCGTTTAAATGTTACTGTATGTGGTTTTCCAGATTTCCGTTAAAATATTTAGTTTCAGAATTTACATATAAATCTTTAAACCCTCCTTAATTTAAAACTAAATATTTTTAAGCAAATTTCGCAAATTATAGGTACAGATTTTAGTTTCTAGAACGTGTCGATAAAATTTCATTGATGAGTTTGAATAGTTAGTACCTGTTCAACCTAACCAACCAAATTAATTAGGATCAAACTACGTTTGTATGGATAACGCTGGGGAGCGCACTAGGAAAACATTTAAGCTATTTTTGGTCTTTATAAACGTAACCAATTGTGTCTACAGGTCAAACTCCCGACTTTTTGGTGACAGGAGCTACTTGATCGAACTGTCAAGAACTTCGGCAGGAGCATGTCGCCGTCGACAAAAATTAGAAGTGAGGGGCGCGCCGTCTGTCAGCGGGGAAACTTTGTTTCTCGGGTCGTTACTTTTAATGTACAAAAGAAAAAGTTATCCGACTTTGTTTAATCTAAAGATCTACTTACTCAGTGTAATTGGAATTTTTCGTCAAAATATCCAGATCCAGTTTTTTTGCGGTAATTTTCTGCCACTCTTAATCAGCTTTCATTTGGTTCATCCATACTAGTAATATTATAAATGCGAAAGTGCGAAGTCTGTCTGTCTGCTAGCTTTTCACGGTCCAACAGTTTAACCGATTTCGATGAAATTTGGTACAGAGTTAGCTTACATTCCGGGGAATGGGATGGGATCCCACATCCCATTTTTATCCCGGAAAATTTAAGAGTTGCCACGGGATTTTAAAAACATAGATCATATAGTAGTAGATATAGATAGTAAGAAACAATCAGAAAAGTTTTTATCGAAGTCGATGTTTAATTATTATAATTTCGCTTAGTTTTATCAAATTAGTTGTTACTTACCCAAATTTGCAGTTTATTTTGCTCTCTCACTTTCTATATAATAAGTAATATGAATCAGTAACAAAGGCTATTTCAGTGAGAAAGCGTTTTCAGGTTACAGAACTATTAATAATAATGAAACATTACAGCGAAGTGCACAAGCTTTTTCGCTTAACTAGAATAATATTGTAGACGCGATTTAAATGAACAAAACTTTCCTAAACATAAATTTTGAAAATGCCCAGTGTGACATTTTGTTTTACCTCCATAGCGCAATAATGAGCGCCGTGGTTTCTGGGTTCGATTCCTGGCAGGGCAATTTGGGAATTTATAATTTTTTTAATATTTTTTTTTTATAAAAGGCCACATATTATGATAATAAACAAATGTCATACAATAAAAAATGTCAAAAATTCTTCAAATTAAAACTAAAACTAAATAATATCATTCAATAAAATTATCATTCGGTAACATCGTCGTGCCAAAGGTGCCCATAATATTGCCTATAACAATATTGTAAATTGATCTCTTGGAAAGAGCAACCGCCGAGTTTCTTGCTGGTTCTTCTCGGTAGGAACGGCATTCCGAACCAGTGGTAAATTTAACTAGTTGACGATTCAAAAGCACTTGTAAATGTTTACTTGAATAAAAATTTATTCTATTCTATTCTATTCTATCAAGCTAGCAGCATTGCTACGCTGAATGGCGATAGACATCTTTGGAGCAGGTATAGGCCCCAGAGCGCGGATCGCAGCCTTTCGAATTTATAATTTGTATTAGATGATTACTTTTTTTATTTTTTTTATATTTTTAAATGCATGTTTGTATTTTTTTTTAATATTACAATAAAACTTAAAGCTAGCCTTATCTAATTACTATATAAATCATGACCGCGTGGAATGGTGTCAAGAATACTGGCTGCATTTCCGCGCTGGACAGCCAGGCTGATCCGTTGCGCAAAAAATGAGCCAGCCCTTCTGTCACCAGATGAGGCTATTAATCGCGGTGAAATGTCTCGTAAAAATTTTTTAGCACTAAGACTCCATGGCCCCAGGGTCTCCACGGCAAACGGCACAAAAATGTAACTCTCTATAAGAGAGGCATACTTGCGCCGCTTGCCGTTTTCAGCTGTTTCTGCTGCGGCTCCCGGTCTTGATGCTGTCTTCCTGATATGACACGTATTACTTGACTATTACTAGTTACTAGTGTAATGTGATTCAGTTATAAATCTTATTTTCATATCATAATAATAGTTATTTCCAATGCTATATTTTCCGTTTATTTTGATAACAAGCAGTGTGGCTTAATAATATGAATTTTACTAGCTGATACCCGCGATTTCGTCCGCGTAGAATTAGGTTTTTTAAAGCCTATGTCACTCTCCAGGTCTGTATCTATACCCATGCAAAAAATCACCTCAATCCGTTGCACCGTTGCGACGTGATTGAAGGACAAACCAACAAACCAACAAACCAACAAACAAGCACACTTTCGCATTTATAATACTAGGGTACTGATTCATGGAAAATACATAATATAAACGTCCAAAATTTAAAATTTGTTTTTCAAAAGTTCACGCAAACACTGCTATGATTTAAAAAGTTTAACTGCAATTTTATTTGAGCTTATATCCAGCGTGTCGGGAGATAATAAAATGAATTTTTAAAACGAATAACCGCCCGTCCGTCCGTCCGTACGTACAGTCATAAAATTTACGTGCACGGTTTTGAATTCAGTAACTATAACTTTAAAATCATAAAACTTTAATTAATCACTTTTAGTTTGGTGATTTACATTTATTTTAAAACTAGCTTTTGCCCGACTTTGTCCGCGTGGACTACACAAATTTCAAACCTGTCTGTTTGTGTGTCTGTATATCTGTGCGTCCGTTCTTTCGTCCGCCTGTCGTGTCTGTCAAGAAAACCTATAGGGTAATTCCCGTTGACCTAGAAACATGAAATTTGGCAGGTAGGTATGTCTTATAACACAAGTAAAGGAAAAAATCCGAAATCCACAAATTTGTAGTTACATTGAAAAAAAAATTAAAATGTGTTCATGAACAAATAATTAGTATTTACAATTTTCAAATTAAGATAACTGTACCAAATGGAGTCTAGAATGCAAGGGCTTTACCTGTACATTCTAAAACAGATTCTTATTTATTTTTATGAATAATAGTTTTTGATTTATCGTGCAAACCAGTTTCGTCGTCACTAAACGATAGATGTCCACTGCTGCCTCAACAACTACTATCGATTCTTAAAACTATGTGCCCTGCCCATTGCCACTTCAGCTTCGCAATGTAAGGGTGGTAAATTGGGCGGAATGGAAATATACCCGGATACGGAATAATCTACCACCTTACAAAGATTAGAGGAAAATAATAATTTACTTTACTTGATCTATCTACCTAGTAAAGAATAGAAGCTAGCCGTCGACTCCCTTGTAATGTATATGAGGTGTTATAAATGAAATTTGCTAGATGTTAGGCAAAATTGTTTTTAATGTAACTTTTACCGGGGTCGCTTAATACATAATGATGGCTAATAATGCTTAGTTATTCTAGCTTAATGCCAAGACTTAATTTAGATACATTAGAATGCCTTAGGTAGATAGTACATAAAATCTATGTTTTAAATTTAAGATGCCATTGGCATGGAATAGACAATGACACAGTAAAATTCATAAAATTGTTTCAAAATAAAAGCTCAGTAGTAAAGACAGGGTTCTTACTGTACACATACACTAAGAAGGTTCACTAAACTGTTCCAGGATACAAACATTTGCTTACTTGTAGGTGCGAAGACTGCAATGTAGCTGGACGGCATCGGCCAAGATCCAAAACTCAATTTATTTGATTCTTCACAACCGAAATGTTTCATTACAAAGATTTTCACCAAGTCTTATCCATAGAAATTAAGTTGCCAACGTGAATGTGCAAAAGAAATAAATACGGAAAACGAAAACGAAAAACGGAAAACCGAAAACTAAAAACGGAAACCCTGCAACAAAGAAAAACAAGATTATAATTTGTGCTGTGTGAAAATTTCGACACGTGGAATTTTCCCGATCAAACACAACTCACCTATTGAACTCCTGGCCACCAATGGTTTTCAGGAGTCCGCCCACAACCCATTATCCTCATTTATTTGGGAAGGTAAAATAACTGGAACTGAAAGGAAATCATGAAATTAGGATTTTCTCTAACCAAACCGCCATTTTGTCGAATCCACATTACTTGATTTTTCACTCACCATAACTGATGAAATATTGAAATACGTTAGGATGACTAAATTTATAACAATTGTATTTTCCCAGGCGAAGCCATGGGCGAAAAAGAGTGAGATTTTCCTGGAACGAAAAAATTCGTCTTCACATGTTGACTCCAGAAAAATTCTAAATCTCACCAATCGGTGTTGCCAGACGCAACCCGAGTGTGGCCGCTCTCAGTTAGTTTGATCATAAAGCCAATTCATTTTTGAATATTTGCGGAACCTAAGGATATATTATAAGAACCGTTTTGTTAATGACTTAACAATAAACAAATGATATTATGGTTTTATTTAATTATTTTGTTTTATTTTTACGACAATTGACAACGAAGCAAACGCCATCTATTGTGGCTCGAATGAACTCTGAACATCGACCCACGCGTAGTTCTGCACCTTGATGCTAGGTGGCACCAACATACTTTGAACAAAATAGATTTTAATTAAAAGCGAGACGCTAGTTAGTAGTTCAAAATTTACAACGTCACAATACTTCCCCTCCTACGAAAAGGTTCAACAGGTTGAACCACGCTGCCCTCAGCGTCATTCAACAACTACTAACAATTTGCCTGAAACAAACAAAAAAAACACACAGAAGTTACGCGTGAACGCACATCTACTACTAACAAGGAAAATTGTCTAACAAAATAAATATACTGAAAACAGTGTAAGGTTTTAAACATTATACTTAACTACACAACCCTAACTTCTAAAAAGAATATATACAAAAAAACTTCATGGTGTCTAAGACACTTGAGTGGAAACATCTTGGCATCATTCTTCAGCTGACTGATAGAATGCGTCTAGGCCTACGGTGGTTCACTCTTTTAAACTACCATCTTAATATTTGTTACTCAACAAATACGGAAAATCTGGTTGTGAACGGGTCCATCTGATATGGCAACCGTTCTCTATCCCATTCGGAAAAATAAAACCGAATCAAAATCGGAATATGAGAAAAAAACGAAATAACTCTCCTAGAAAATAGATCTCGGAACAGAATCGGAAAAATAACAGAAATGATCCATTATCTAGAAGGAAAACGAAAACAAAACACAAAACCCCCCCCTTTTTCGTTATCCCCAAAGTACGATATTTGCATTTTTACTTTCTCAATCGGTTGGTCTACCACAAGCGGAACCAATCATCACATATTCATCCCTACATACATCCACTACATTCATCCTCAACTGAACCATGGTAATGTAACTGTTAACTCAGAACATCACTACACTCATACAAATTTCTAATTGAATATTGATAACTTAAATATTCAAACAGTTTAGACCAAACTAAGTAATGGCAAATATCTACTTCTTAATATCCTTAATATGCCAAGTGCCTATTGGGTGGTTGTCAGCTACTCTAACTAGTTCGTAAACCAAAGGTGACAAAACCTTGACAACCCTGCACTTTTCATACTTAGGTGCCAGCTTAGCTGCGAAAAAATTTGTAGCGTCGCTTTGTGGATAGGTCTTTTTCCACACTATATCCCCAACAGAATAGTTTGCAGACCTACGCCTTAAGTTGTAATGCGTTGCATACTCTGCATGAGCCTGAAACAAATTTCTCCTAACCTGACCAAATATGTCCTCCAAAGTTCCAAACTTTCCTGCGTATTCCTCCCTTGGAATTCCGGCCTCGTACTCCTTATCCGTGTCCTTATAGAAGGAACCATTTAAAACCGGTTCTCTAGCGTGGACAAGGAAGAACGGGGAGAATCCAGTGGATTCATTAACCGCACTGTTTATGGCGAACTGGACCTTGTACAGGTTTTCGTCCCAGGACCTGTGGTTATCTTTCACAAAAGCGGCTACAGCAGTCATAACAACCTTATTGTACCTCTCAACAAGGTTAACTTGCGGAGTGTACAGTGGTGTGTAGTGTAATTTCGGAATATTATAACGCTTAATGAGATTACGGAATTCAGATCCTGTAAATTGGGACCCATTGTCCACAATCACAGTCTCTGGAACACTATGGTTCAAAAATACAAAATTCTCTAGCGCTTTAACAACAGCGGCACCTGTGGCACGCCGTAACGGAAACAACATTGTATATTTCGAAAAACAACACGTCACCACAAAAAGAAATGTAAATCCTGATTTAGACCTAGGCAAAGGTCCGACTAAATCAGCCGAAATGACCTGAAAAGGTCTCTCGCAGACTTTAGGCTTCCCTAGCAGACCTGGAGTGGCTGATGTCGTGTGTTTATACGCAGAGCAAGTATCACAATTCTTAACGTACTCAACCACGTCCTTATACATACCACGCCAAAAATATCTGAGGGATAATCTGCGATGAGTTTTGAACACACCAAAATGACCTGCAGTTGCATCTGCATGGTTTTGTTGCATAATTCTAAGGATGTCGTTCTTGTGGACTACCTCTTTCCAGTCGAACTCACTGAGAAGCTGGTATTTACATTTACTGTAACGATATAGTTTATCGTTCAAAATACAAAAATTCGGAAAATTTGCTGGATTGATTTTACAGCCATTAAATGTTTTGTCATACCAGTCATCTACCAAAACTTGTTGACTAGAGTTATCATTACGATCACCAACTACATCTACGTGTATGAGTCTCGACAAGGTATCCGGAACTACATTATCACAACCCTTCCTATGTTCGATAACAAAATTATACTGTGATAATCTACAACCCCATCTGGCGAGTCGTCCTGAGGGATTTTCTAAATTTAAGAACCACTTTAGGGATGCATGGTCTGTGATAATTGTAACTGGCTTGGAACCAAAATAAGCCTGAAATTTCTCCACTGCAAAAATCACAGCTAGAGCCTCGCGTTCCGTCGCGCTGTAATTCCTTTCGTTTTTATTTAGGCTCCTACTGACATACGCAATGGGATGATCGCAACCATCGGTTTCTTGCGTTAGCATACCGCCAACACCATATGCAGAAGCATCACAATGTATTTTGAATGGTTTTTCAAAATTCGGTACCGCAAGAACAGGTGCGGTTACCAACGCATTCTTCAATGTATTAAATGCTACCTCTGCCTGTTCGCTCCACTCAAATTTAGGTGCGTTCTTTCCTTTACTCGTTAGTTTATTGAGTGGTGCAGCGATGGTTGAAAAATTCCTAATAAAGCGCCTGTACCAAGAACAAGTGCCTAGGAAAATCTTTACCTCCTGTGCAGTTTTTGGGGTCGGAAAGTTCAAAACTGCGGCAACTTTTCCAGGATCTGTGCGTAAACCAAATTCATCCACTATATACCCTAAATATTTCAAAGAGTTTCTAAAAAAATTACATTTATCAAAATTTATGGATAGTTGAGCCATTTTTAGTTTATCCAGAACTCTGTTTAATAAAATTAAATGGGTTTCAAAATCAGCAGAACAAATAACAATATCATCTATATAACAAAATACTATTCCATTTTCAATATCACTACAAAAATTTTGATTAAATAACTGGTCCATTAACCTCTGCTGTCGTGCTGGTGCACCGCATAGGCCAAACGGCATGACTTTAAATTTGAATAACCCTCTACCAGGAACTGTAAAACTGGTTTTTTCCTGAGAGTCGTTAGCTAACGGAATTTGCCAGAAACTTGAACTTAAATCAATCGATGATAAAAACCTTGCCTCTTTCAAGCTATCTAGAATTTGTGGAATGTACGGTATTGAGTATGAATCCCCCTTTGTCACTGAATTTAATTTCCTGCAATCTAGGCAAAATCTCCAGTCTCCATTTGCCTTTTTCACTAAAATTGCTGGGTTATTCCAAGGGCTTTCACTCGGAGTAACTACGTCCATTTCCAGCATCCTATCTAACTCTTTACTTAAAGCTTCCTTCTTTTCGGGAGAAAGTGGATATTGTTTTATTTTTATTGGCAAGGCATCACCGGTGTCAATAACATGTTCAATTAATTTTGTTCTACCCAATCCTATTTTCTCTGAAGAAATATCTAAAAATTTATTTACTACAGACTGGGCTAATTCTTTCTGTTGAGATGATAAGTTTTCAAAAGAAGTGATGGTATGAATTTGTTCATTATCAATCGCACAAATATTGTAAAATTGAGAAGGTGCCTTAATTAATTCTAAATTATCAAAAATGCCAGGGGCTAACTGAAATGTTTTCCAAAAGTCACAACCAAAAATAACATCCGCTATTATAGAGGGTACTACAAAAAATTTTATTATGTGAGTTACGGAATTATAAGTAATCGGAATAAACATATAACCCATGCAATCAAGTTTGTCTCCATTTGCCACTGAAAATGTGGTATCAATACTGCTATGCAGTTTATAACCGAATCTCAAAAAAACCTTGTGCGCCTGGTTACCCAAAATTGACGCGCAAGCACCGGAATCTAGTAAACCTGTAATCTCAAAACCGTCAACAAAAACCTTTAAATGTGGCCTAAAGTCTCGTTTATCCACTGAATACAGAACTGTGTCAGGTAAAAGGGATGTTTTGTTGTTAATGACCAAGTTCTTTACTTGTGTCTCTGCACAGTTCTTACTAATTAGTTTTTTGAATTTTTGTCCGGAGCGGGTTTACTAATCGCCTTTTTACTACAACTTGGACATGTCTTTACTGTAAAGTTCTGACGTCCACACGAAAAACATCTAATAAATTTCGGAACTGTCCTGCAAAATTTAAAGGAATGGTTACCCTTGCCGCACTTGTAACATAGTTGTTTATTTGTTTTCGAAAAATCAGTGCCTTTACTTGTATCAACCTTAGGTGCAGGTGTGACTGAAAGTGTGTTTATCTGTTTTGTCACTTGTTTGTAAGCAAACTCTGAACTTAAAGTTGCCTTACTGTTAGTAGGCTCAGAAAATAAGGCGGAACGCTGCCTCGCAGCCTCTAGTTTGCGACACTTTTCCTTCAACATTGCGACAGACTTAATGTCAACAAGAGCTAATTGTTCTGAGTAAAAAGGGCGAATATTATGTAATAAAATTTGTAACTTTTGTTCTTCGGAAAGTGGTGTTGACAACCTTGAAAACATGCCAAACATTACAGCGAAATAGATAGACACAGGTTCTTCAGAGCCTTGTGTTCTTGCTCGAATTTCACCTAGCAACCTGTAGTCATAATCTACTGCATCAAATTCCTCTAAAAATAAAGTTTTCAATTCTGACCAAGACGAAACTTGACATTTGTTGCCTCTGTACCATAACAATGCTCGGCCTGTAAAAAGATGAAATGCAGAAACAAATAATTTTCCATCTGAAACGCCATAAGATCTTTTATATTCCTCAACGCGTTCGATGAAACTGCGCGGATCACCCTGTCCGTTGAAATGTAACTTCCACTTGGCAACATTTTTATCACCAGTGCAGTCAACGGCGGTACTCTCGGAATCCAGTGATTCGTCGTGAGACGACTCATTGTCAGCATCTAATCTGGAAATCAAACTCTGCAACTTTGTATGTAATTCACTCTTCCTACTTATTAAGCTGAGTTCGGAACACTGTATTCTCAAAATTCTAAAGTACAAATGTGAAGCTAAAGCTTTAGACCTACAGAGGGCCTGTCTATCTTTAGTGTCAGAACACTTTTTTAATAAATCTTCTAAGTCTTGAAGTTTTTTAGTAATAACCCCTAACTCACTTTCAGAAGTGAAATCCGTCTCTAAAATTGATTCAGAAGGAATTTCCTGAATTAATTGTTTTAACTGTTTCTTTAAACCTAGCACTGTAGGTGCTGGAGTTTCGGAACGAATGGATACCTCATAACACAATTCGTCCTTCAAAAGTGAATGAAACTGGGCAAAAGTCTGTTCCATTGTGTTAAGTCAAAACACATTTAACAAAATATCGAGCTTGTGTAACTGTCTATGTTTAGCCTTATACAAATTGGTTAAACACAAACACAAAAGAAGTTATTTAAACTATTAAATATACACAAGCAAAATACACAACAAAAACAATATTCTTAAGTCTATCCTAACCTATTTTATCAATTATGTTCCTATTCCAAAATATCGTTAATAATACAAGCACATATTATTACTATAGTAAACAAAATATAACAAAATAAAACTTCCCAAAATTGAATAAATGATTGTAAGGTGCAGTATCACCTTTATGAGTACACAGTGTGTTACAACCTTTACAATTACAAAAGTAAACAGGCAACAAAGTTGCAATGAACTCTGAATAGCATATTATCTTTAAAAAAAACAAAGAGATTGTGCAATGGTTTGATGACTGTTACTTTACACTTTTAACACATAACCTAAAATACAACAAAATCTGTTTCTAAATGTCACTTTAAACTACCAGCATTCAATTAAACTTAACATGTTTTGTGTGTGAAGTAGCTTTTATCATAACCTTAACACAGCTCTAAACAAAATTTCAACAAAATAATGAAGTATCAAGTCACTGAAAAAAAATTGTTCATAACTTCATACTTGAACTTAATGTAATCTCTGAATATAGTTTATATATTTAGTTTCACAAGTTGTAACTCTTAGTATTTATAAATGTATGTGTGTAACTAGTTAACGGCACATAGCGTTTCAAAACTTTAATTATACTAAGTTACCGGAATTTTCAAACATAAGATGTACTTACTATTGAAAGCAATACCCAACAACAACTCAGTTAAGCAATGTTTATTACTAAACTGAAGGCAAACATTCACTTATACACCTCCAAGGTAAGTCAAATAACATAATTGAACGGCATAAGCACCATTTATAATGTGTTAATTAAATAAGAAAAAAAAACCAATGTTGGACTATACTCAGAAAATTACTTAAACTATCAAACAAAATTTCTAACTATTAGTTATTATTTAGTTAGTTAACCATAAAAACAGCTTAGTGCTCTTTGCAATGTGTCACTACTTAGAAAATTGTACAATCAGCGGAGTACATTTCATAAAATTCACAAAATTTCTCAAAATATACAGAAATAACTATATAAAAAACGTTCGGGCGCCATTTGTAAGGGTGGTAAATTGGGCGGAATGGAAATATACCCGGATACGGAATAATCTACCACCTTACAAAGATTAGAGGAAAATAATAATTTACTTTACTTGATCTATCTACCTAGTAAAGAATAGAAGCTAGCCGTCGACTCCCTTGTAATGTATATGAGGTGTTATAAATGAAATTTGCTAGATGTTAGGCAAAATTGTTTTTAATGTAACTTTTACCGGGGTCGCTTAATACATAATGATGGCTAATAATGCTTAGTTATTCTAGCTTAATGCCAAGACTTAATTTAGATACATTAGAATGCCTTAGGTAGATAGTACATAAAATCTATGTTTTAAATTTAAGATGCCATTGGCATGGAATAGACAATGACACAGTAAAATTCATAAAATTGTTTCAAAATAAAAGCTCAGTAGTAAAGACAGGGTTCTTACTGTACACATACACTAAGAAGGTTCACTAAACTGTTCCAGGATACAAACATTTGCTTACTTGTAGGTGCGAAGACTGCAATGTAGCTGGACGGCATCGGCCAAGATCCAAAACTCAATTTATTTGATTCTTCACAACCGAAATGTTTCATTACAAAGATTTTCACCAAGTCTTATCCATAGAAATTAAGTTGCCAACGTGAATGTGCAAAAGAAATAAATACGGAAAACGAAAACGAAAAACGGAAAACCGAAAACTAAAAACGGAAACCCTGCAACAAAGAAAAACAAGATTATAATTTGTGCTGTGTGAAAATTTCGACACGTGGAATTTTCCCGATCAAACACAACTCACCTATTGAACTCCTGGCCACCAATGGTTTTCAGGAGTCCGCCCACAACCCATTATCCTCATTTATTTGGGAAGGTAAAATAACTGGAACTGAAAGGAAATCATGAAATTAGGATTTTCTCTAACCAAACCGCCATTTTGTCGAATCCACATTACTTGATTTTTCACTCACCATAACTGATGAAATATTGAAATACGTTAGGATGACTAAATTTATAACAATTGTATTTTCCCAGGCGAAGCCATGGGCGAAAAAGAGTGAGATTTTCCTGGAACGAAAAAATTCGTCTTCACATGTTGACTCCAGAAAAATTCTAAATCTCACCAATCGGTGTTGCCAGACGCAACCCGAGTGTGGCCGCTCTCAGTTAGTTTGATCATAAAGCCAATTCATTTTTGAATATTTGCGGAACCTAAGGATATATTATAAGAACCGTTTTGTTAATGACTTAACAATAAACAAATGATATTATGGTTTTATTTAATTATTTTGTTTTATTTTTACGACAATTGACAACGAAGCAAACGCCATCTATTGTGGCTCGAATGAACTCTGAACATCGACCCACGCGTAGTTCTGCACCTTGATGCTAGGTGGCACCAACATACTTTGAACAAAATAGATTTTAATTAAAAGCGAGACGCTAGTTAGTAGTTCAAAATTTACAACGTCACAGCAACCCGTTGAGCTAGGTCGGTTACTCTGCTCTTCTACGGATCTCCTCATTTCCGATTTGATCACGTAGAGAAACTCCAGGCTTCATTAGGTATCTTGATAGCCAACTTCTGTAATAACAATTTACATCAGTAATGTACATGATCTAAAAGGCAAAAAAGGCACAAAAGGGAAATAACAGCCCGTCGGTACTCATCAAAGGTTCTCTCGGGGTAATTTAGTAAATCGCTCTTTGTTCTCTACCTTGTGGACTAAGAACCAGCGCGTGTCTGACCTTCGTTATTTTATAAAAGCTGAAAGTTTCTCTGCCTATTGTCCCCAACACAGGAAGGAACGTTTGCTTGGATGTTTGTTTGGATTATGGTAGCTTATGTGCATTGCAATCTGTTAAACTTTTAGGGTGTCTGGCAGGGGGTTGCCACGACACAGAATGTCTGGCACTGCATGACGTTATTTCGAATACTTACTATTCCAAAGAAAATATAAAAAATTAGACTTTACACTTTGACGTAAGATTTTTCACAAATTTATTACCTGTTATCTCCCAAAACCACCACAATCCAAACAAACATCCAAACAAAAGTGCCTTCCAGTCTTGGGGACAACACGCAGAGAAACTTTCAGCTTTTATAAAATAACGAAGGTCCGGCACGCGCTGGCTCTCTCTCCATTGTGGATTTTCCTCAATAAATACACCAAACGTCTTTACGGTTTAACTTAGAAGTTGTCATGATAGCCTCCGTTTCCTTTCTGATCGAACTTGTCAAAACTTTTGGAAACTTTGATGTCAGGAAATAAGATATTGTAGCTGCCACAACAGCTTTCCCTATTTTCGATTTCCTTTTACTTAATATTTTATTTAAATTTTCAGTCCAGCGCGCTCCTTCTCTTTAATTAGGGATTTTCTTAAGTCCCCGGAACCTAGAATAAGAACAATAATGAATTAGATACCATAAACATGGACACATTAGGTATTATAAATACTAGCTTATGCTCTATGACTACACAAATTTCAAACCCCTATTTTACACCCTTAGGTACTGGTTGAATTTTCAAAAAGCCTTTCTTAGCGGATACCTACGAGCAGTTTTCACCTCAGGTAAAATATCGGGTGGAGTTACTATTTTGCCACGTAGGTACTTGAACTGATACTAACAAAAAAAAATACATTTATCTCACAAAAATGAAAAAATTTTAGGCCGCGTTTTAAAAAATATTTTTTTTTAGTAGTCACACTACGAGTTAGAGCGACGGCCAGCGGCGACCTCTGCAGCCGGATAAAATTCACACAACTGACTTCCCTAAGGTTAAAACCTCCGAACTTGTCATAATAGCTTCCCTCCCTTCAGGTCAAACTGTCCAAACTTTGGGAATAGCGAGTTGATGTTACCGAAAATTGAGTTTAGGACCGATATTTTTGGCCACAATTTTTGATTCCTTCTATCTAAATGTTTCAAAGGCTGTGATACTGATAGCCTATAGCGGTTAAAACGTCCGCCTTCTAATCGGAGGTCGGGGGTTCGATCCCGGGCACGCACCTCTAACTTTTCGGAGTTATGTGCTTTCTAAGTAATTAAATATGCTTTAACGGTGAAGGAAAACATCGTGAGGAAACCTGCATGCTTGAGAGCTCTCCACAATGTTCTCAAAGGTGTGTGAAGTCTACCAATCCGCACATGGCTAGCGTGGTAGACTATGGCCAAAACCCTTCTCTCTGAGAGGAGACCTGTGCTCTGTAGTGAGCTGGTGATGGCGATGAATTGAAATTATTTATTTAATTAAACTTTTACAAGTATTTTTGAATCGTCATATGCATCTACCACTGGTTCGAAATGCCTTTCCTACCGAGAAGAACCAGCAAGAAACTCGGCGGTTGCTCTTTTTAAAGATTTGATATACAATGTTCATGTAGAAATGACTTAAACAAACTATTGCCATTGTAAAATTACTATTTGAATTTGAATCAAATTAATAGTGGTCGACAGTTTATTATACCCGAATCAAAATTGTTTGTTATTTTACGCAATTCCACAGATATAAACGAAACAAACTACAATAATGGGATTATCAGCGAACTAAAACTGAAAGCATCTAGTATTATAATAAGCGGAACCTGGTCTTACATCTAGGTCAACTATGAAATGGTGGAAAACATTATTTAGATTCAGGGACGCCAGCGGAGCAAATTTCGGGATGTCTGCATAAAACATAGTTAATGCCGAGCTACAATGGAAAAGCTGCGACATGGGAAACGAAACGAACTAAAAATATTATTTTGACTTTTAAAGAAAAATCGTGTTGCCTCAAATTAATGTTCTAAAATCTTTCATCATTTTTGTTATGTTTTTCTAAATTATTATGAAAAAGTTTACCTAATTTATAAATGAGGTTGGTTTTTCAATTTCCTCTAAAACCTTCGGTCTTGACATAGTCAATTTCGAAACTCAATTTGTTGTAAATATTCAAGGAATTACTAGGAACAGCTTGCTAAATAGTTATAAGATGTAAATCAAATTCTAGGAATTTATTCAACGGAGCCACCGGGTCAGAGGCGAGACCCGCCAGGACTAATATAAATAGTTTAGCTCGTCCTGTCCGTGACAGTATTAAAATTTTAGATTACTTGCGAACTGTGGTGGACTGCAGTAATTAACTAATAATTGCTCAATTTAGAGTTTCATGTTTCATTTATGCACACAATTTGGTTAGTTTATATACAGCTGTGATATCTCTTATGTTATAATCGTCTTCAAACCATAGCCAGCTCACTACTGAGCACGGGACTCCTCTCAGAATGAGAAGGATTTGGTTTGAAAATAAATCATTTTTGTTTTCTAATGCATAACAAGTTTGTAAGGGAAGAGTACCTACCTTATAACATGAGTTTACAACTAATAATCATAGTCTTAATCTAATAATTCTGTTGTAACTTACTTTACCGAAACAATAAATGACGCTACATTGTATTGCAAATTTAGCAATTGACAATCAGAAAATGTACAATCGTACACAATTTGAATAAATGATTTGACTTTGATTATGATTATGGAAACAACCTGCAAAGTACATTACTGCCTTCGCTTGCCATCGTTCGCTTTATCTGTACCCATAGTACAAGGTTTTACGTCTCACCAAACCAATCCAAATTCGAGAGTCGAAATACTTCCGTGTTACAGTAAACTGGATCTTAAATACCTTGTTTTAAAGCTCAAGTTTGTCTACACTTCTACAGCCAGCGCTCCAAGCGGAAACATTACGAAATTAAAATCAGTGGCATTGAATATTTGACGTCAATTCAAGGCCGTTTAGGTCCATTTTACTGTAACGCGGAAGTATTTCGACTCTCGAATTTGGTTTGGTTTGGTGAGACGTAAAATCTTGTACTACGGGTACTGTACCCGCCACTAGTCGAGCAGTACGCGGCAAAAATAATGAACATCGACCTTTAGAAGAAAATAGCTGCTCTGTAGAGCATTTGTCTCTATATTTGAGACAGACAAAACGTCATATTATAGGTATGATTGACAGAGACAACGCTCTACAAAGTCGAAATGTCATTAAGGCCGATGTACATTACTTTCTGTAACAAGTTTACGTTTACTAAATAAACCTGTGTAGCAAAACGTCGTAACTAATATAATCCACATGAAGACAGCTGAAATCAACTTAGTTGTATGAATGTAAAGTTCAAATTTCAAGCTGAGCATAATGCAGCGCGCGCTCCCCCCCCCCCCCCCCCCCTCTAGTCTAGTTATTTATGAGCAAAGTTTGCTGGAGCCAGACTCCGTACCTTTGTCTTGAGCAATCCCAGTTGAAACCGTTGCGGTAATAACGGTACACGGGATGAGTAATTTAATTAAGCTTGCGAAAACTAAATTTTAAGCACTTTTTTGGCTTGTTATTTCAAAGATTCTTTGTGAACTAGCTGATGCCCGCGATTTCGTCCGCGTGGAATTATGTTTTTTAAAGCCCCGTGGGAACTCTTTGATTTTCCTGGATAAAAAGTAGTAATTTTTTTTATATTTTTAAATGCATGTTTGTATTTTTTTTAAATATTACAATAAAACTTAAAGCTAGCCTTATCTAATTACTATATAAATCATGACCGCGTGGAATGGTGTCAAGAATACTGGCTGCATTTCCGCGCTGGACAGCCAGGCTGATCCGTTGCGCAAAAAATGAGCCAGCCCTTCTGTCACCAGATGAGGCTATTAATCGCGGTGAAATGTCTCGTAAAAACTTTTTAGCACTAAGACTCCATGGCCCCAGGGTCTCCACGGCAAACGGCACAAAAATGTAACTCTCTATAAGAGAGGCATACTTGCGCCGCTTGCCGTTTCCAGCTGTTTCTGCTGCGGCTCCCGGTCTTGATGCTGTCTTCCTGATATGACACGTATTACTTGACTATTACTAGTTACTAGTGGAATGTGATTCAGTTATAAATCTTATTTTCATATCATAATAATAGTTATTTCCAATGCTATATTTTCCGTTTTTTTGATAACAAGCAGTTTGGCTTAATAATATGAATTTTACTAGCTGATACCCGCGATTTCGTCCGCGTAGAATTAGGTTTTTTAAAGCCTATGTCACTTTCCAGGTCTTTATCTATACCCATACGAAAAATCACGTCGATCCGTTGCACCGTTGCGACGTGATTGAAGGACAAACCAGCAAACCAATAAACCAACAAACTGTACCGATTTAACACTACTTTTTTCTCACGATTTTGTACGCGTAAATTGAGAGTTCGTGAAATCCGTATGGCACGTAGTTAAACTTGACTGTAGACAGGAAAAAAGTTAAATTATTGATATTAGATATAGTACGTAAGCGTTATATAAATATAAAATATCGCTTTAGTTTTGTTATTTATTTATTTTATTTTATTTTTTATTTTATCGACTTCATAAAAAGTGAACAATTTACACAACACTTTTAGACCAAAGCACTAAATAAAAACTGAGACTGGTGTTTACAATTTGCAGCCCAAATAGACCGTAGTCTGTGCTAGGGCTGACAAAGTTCATCGACCTTACACGATTTATAGATTTTTAGGTAGGTACTTATTTATTAGGTGTTAGTTAACCTTTTATACAAAACGTTCATACAAACCTATACATTTTTATTAATTTATTTTACATTATCATTTAGTGTACTTTCTTCTTCTTAGTAGTTAGCACTACATCGTTGTAGCAAGGCCACCCCCACAAGGCCACCCCCACTAAAATTGTATAATTTCATACTAGGTGTATAAGATATACAGAGGCACCACCAATACGTTTCTGGCTTTTCAGGAGCTTACTGATCGGCTCCTTGAATAACCTCTTGTTGAAATGAAGAGGAAACACTGCCGAGCCGAAGGGAGTTGGTTCCACAGTTTTCATGTTCGTGAAAAAACATATAACCACACCTTTGCGTCACGCAGTCGGCTAAAAAGAATAAGAGTAATCAAACTTTTTATTTCCAATCTACCTAAGAACAGCGGATGAAAAATAATACCATCAAAGGCATCCTTGAGTTTGTTCATCAATCAGGCAAGTGATCGGAACACGAATTACACTGTAACTCGAGACGAGACAATCCTGAGCCCTTGAGAAATTACACCAATTATATCCAAGGGAAGCGATTTGTTTACAAATTTAACGCAAGTACCTACTGATACAGAGTGGGGATGTGATATTACATACAGAGACGAAGCCTTCTAGACAGCAATCGTGCTGAAAAGCATGGATTTGACTGATATGTGACGTTTTGTCAACGACAGAGACAATGCTCTACATAACCGCTATCTCGTTCTAAAGGTCGATGTACATTATTTTCTGCCGCGTACCGTATCTATATTCATCATGGCAAATATCTACTTATTTTATTTTGCTAGCTTTACGTGTTCAGTTCCATAATGCATTCAGGATGCTAATGGGTCTACCTCGTTACTGTAGCGCGTCGGGGATGTTCGCGGATGCGCATGTGGATTGTTTCTACACTACCATGCGTAAAGGGTGCACATCCCTGGTGCGCAGGGTACGGGCTAGCTCCAGTGGCATCCTGAGGGCATTTGCTGACAGATTTGATTGTCAGTACCTGAACCATTGTCATATGGTGCACGTGCTCCTGTCTTAGATATATTATTAGGATTAGGTAAATAGTTATAAGATTACTAACATTAGTTTTAAAGGCGTGTGTTATTACTAACAAATTATGATCGTGTTTTTATGGTCGGATTAAAGGTTTTTTTTTTCTTTTTTAGTTTTATGTTAAAGTAACTAACATTATCACCACTAACATCTGTATCCCAACCATCAAAAAGAGTACCTACAAAGAATATTAGCCATGCTAATCATGACTAATATTCCCTTTTTCCCTCCAACTAAGCATAAAGCTTGTGCTAGAAGTAGGTACGACAATAGTGCAACGGGTGGGGTTTGAACCACCGAGCTTTCGGAATTCAGTCCGCTCCTCAACCATTGAGCTATCGAGGCTCCGAGATTACTCCGTTTCTTCACACTCATCCTGTTATTGCAGACGGTTGCGATGCGAAGACTGTTGAGCTCGTGCGCGTCACTCGCTTTGGTTTGTTTTTCAAAACCTGCAGCATTAATTCTGAGCCAGAGTCTTTTCATCTTGTGCTATGTGGTTTCAAAAACTCATATTAAGTAATGATTAATTTTTTATTACTATGTACCACTAATTTTAAGTACTCTAAGTACCAGATTAAAAAATTAGTTTTCTTCATTTGTTTCCTTTTATCTCACACCTTTTTCATCGACAAAGCTTTCCAAAAGCCGCGAGAGAGATGCCTTGCACTGTGCTTGGGCTGCAGACCTAAAAGAATTTCCATTTCTTGTTTTTCCTTTTAACTCAAGATGCATTGATGTATTGAGAAATAATAATTTTTCTTTGTCATTTTTCAGTAAAAGCTTTTGTGAGTTATTTTTCGAGTCAATACAATCTGAATATTTGTTCTTCTTAACTAAGTCAATGATTGTTTTTATAGGAAGAATTTTAGTTTTAATATTAAACAAATTAATGCCTCAGGCGGACTGAAATTCGAGACGTCAAATAATAGAATATATTTTTTTGAATATTTTTTTATTCAAGTAAACTTTTACATGTGCTTTTGAATCGTCAACGTGTTCAATTTACCATATAATACCTATTATAAATGTGAAAGTTTCATCCACACTTTTTGTATGTTTGTTACTCAATCACGCAAAAAGGCAACATTTTATCCCGGAAAATTAAAGAGTTCCCGCGGGATTTTGATAAATGTAAATTCACGCGGACGAAGTCGCGGGCATCAGCTAGTTCACCATATGTACAAATGCAACGTAAACTATTAGTATATTATTATTATATAGTAACGTAGTATCACGATTCACGAACGTTGTTGTCGTGTCTGCTACTAACACAAGCTGTCTGTTTATCTGGAAAGAGACTCTGTATTTGTCAAGCAAAAACTGATTCAACACGTTTGTTTGTTGGTTTGTCCTTCAATTACACCAAAACGAACACTTCCTGTGAGGCTTGGACCACGGCTTAGGGTGACGTTAGGACAAATGGGTTACAGACGTTGTAGATGTGCTATAGAGGTTGTAGATGTGCTACAGAGATTGTAAATGTGCTACAGAGGTTGTAGATGTGCTACAGAGGTTGTGAATGTGCTACAGAGGTTGTAGATTAGATGTGCTACGGAAGTTGTAAATGTGCTACAGAGGTTGTAGATGATCTACAGAGGTTGTGGATGTGCTACAAAGATTGTGGATGTGCTATGGACGTTATAGATGTGCTACAGAGGTTGTAGATGTGCTACAAAGGACGGATATGGTACTACAGAGGTTATAAATGTATGGCCCTAAAACATCAAGGTTTATTTCATAACACAATGCGCTATCTTTTCTCAACCACAGGTACAGTTGGCAAGCAACCAAAACCGGTGGTGTATTTCACATTATTTGTGGTGTTCTCCTAATTTATTTCCCCCACCCCCTTCCCCTTCCTCTAGCCTCTAGTAAGTAAAACAGTAAACGGAAGTGGTGGGATCGTGCCAAGCAAAACATTAGTATTACTAAGTGATGCTTTATAGATAATAGAACGGATGGAAAATAAAACTAAAATGCATTTGTCGGGAACTTTTGGCGAGGTTGTTATTGGTCTTTGCTGAATACAATATGTCTTGGGAAAATATCAAGAGAGTATATAGAGATTGCAGGCAGAAATAGCTACCTTACTAAATTTTATATTGATAAAACTACCAAAACACTTCGTTATGTTACGTTAATAGCTAACGTTAATAGCAGGTCGATCAGTCAGTCTGTCTCCGTCCACGGCTGGACATAGGCCTTCCCGAGAGCGCTCTGCCACACAGGTATCAGTGGGTAGGTAGGACTAGCTGATATTTAACGTTTAGTTTTTATCGTTACTTAACGTTAATTCGGTAGGTACTTACGCGTTGCGAAGATGCTACTTTGTACGAGTTTGTACACAGCATCCTTACATAGAAATAGGTAAGTATTATTTCCCTCCCACAATAAAAAGACTAGGCGAAGATTCGATTCAGTTGAGAAAATCTACGAAATCTTTTCAGGTACTTATTCTTATTTAAACGAAATTATTTTCTTTCCAGTATAAGTTACCAGCTTGACCAAGTAGGTACCTATTCAAAACCTCCCAGTAGTTTTAATAATCTTATTTAAAACAATGTTACTTTTTGCTTTGGTACAGCTAAGTAGAAATTGCTTAGCCAATTAAACCTAAACTTTCTTCCCATTTCTATTTAACTATGGCACAGTAAGTATTAAACGTGGCCTGAAAATTAAAAGTTGAAGATTAATCAATGGAAATTCATTTATCGCCTTCGATGGCGCAACTTTGATGAGGGCCTTGTTTGTTTTATCCGATGAAGGAAGGGGGGGAAAGGGGGTGAAGTGTTGTAGGTAGGAAGGCTTTAATTAATTTTGCTTCGTTAGCCGATAGTTTTTAATCTGTCGGCAATCGGCGCTCACAAGTTTTAATTCATCGAATTTGCATTTGCTACAAGCTTTTATGTTACTTTTACTGTTTTTTTTGTTCTGTTTTGCGAGCCGCTTGTTAGCGCACATTGTATACCTATATAAAGTGTTAACGTTGTATTTATTTTAAAGATAAACGAAATCAAAATACAAATGTAAAGTAAAATAACAATGAATGATGAACAATCATTTTTGGTTTTTAGGTCAACTCTTTTACAATAAATTATTCTATTATCTATTGAATGTTAAGTACTTTTTAACATTCAATGTAATTACAAAAAAATTAGTTTTGGACCAAGCTGTAAGTATTTTTTTTAATATAGATTTACAGCCATTCTAATATTATAAATGCGAAAGTCTGTCTGTTCACCTGTAACTTTTTGGCATTATGTGCGTTCTAAGCATTAAATATCACTTGCATTAACAGTGAAGGAAAACATCGTGAGGAAACCTGCATGCGAGAGAGTTTTTTTTTCCATAACGTTCGCAAAGGTGTCTGAAGTCTGCCAATCCGCATGACTGACTATGGCCTAAATCCTTCACATTCTAAGACCCGCGCTCAGTAGTGAGCCGGCGATGGGTTGATCATAAGGACGAGGATAACATTTTAACAGAAATTTGTCATTCGTTTGCGTAGGATACAGTTTTCTTATTGCGAAAATATCTTCAAACTGCATATCCAATATCATATTTTGTGTAACACTTGCACAGATTTTATAATATCGGATGCGCCCGACAGCTTCCTGTCCTGCTCTGGAGGCAATTCCAGAGGCTTTCAATTCCCGCACGTGAAATTTAAAATACAGAATATACGGAAAATAGAACTTGCTTCAACATGTCCGCAAAATGGAGGAAAATAAGAGCTTCCCGAGCTAGCTTTACATGTCCCGCGCATGCATTGACGAGAGTCACTCGTTTAGATTTAATAGCATCTACAATCTACGTGTGCCAACACGTTCTAACGTAGTGGATATGAATAATGTTAATGAAGGCAATACCACTATGTCGTCTGCGTGAAGTAGATAATTTTTTATGAGTCTAAGTATTTTGCTTTTATAATATGGATCCGAAATAGTTTTTAGATGTCTGTGTAATACACACACTTATTATACGACGAATTCTTTAGTGATAAAGTTGCGTGGAAGCAACAAAGTGGCTGAGCTTTTAGTTGCTTACAAGATGGATATTTTACATATTATTGTAACTTTTTATGGTTTGAACAGAGCCATTGGTGAGTTTGTTGCCGGGTCTTCTCAGTTGCATTCCGAACTAGCGGAGCGGCGCGATTGGAGTCACAGACGAAGCATAAGAGACACTATAGCTGTTGTCGTAGAAATTTTGAGTTTTGTTCAAATTTTTAAATCGGGCTGAGGTATAACTTTAGCTGCTTAGTCCTTCTTTTGCCCTTTAATTGCCTTGTACGATAAGTTGGAGACCCAGTCAGAGGGCACCGCACCGCATAGAAACTGATATATGAGATGTGGGATTGATGAAAACTGCCATACCCCCTCCGCGTTAGCCTGGACTGCATTATCACTTAGGTACCTACACAATAAGTTGTGACATCGTATTCAAGCGCTAACTTTGGAATTAAAGAAAAAAAAAAAAAAAAATTCTTACACCTGTGAACAATAGCGTTGACTCTCAATAATATCTTCTTTTTGGTAATTCTATGTTACTCTATTCACAGGACTACAAGCACAGTAGCTAACTATGGCTCATAAGAAAGCTCAGAGAGTCCTCATTAGCCGATGGGAGAGAGAGAAAAGAGGAGGATACGTAGGAAACTAGAGTAACGACATAGCTCAACGGTTGCAAGCTGAATTGGCAAGGCAGGGCACATATTTTCGTAAAACCGATAGACTTTTCATTCAAAATAACTTTTCATTAGATTTCTTTTAGAAATAAATACCTAAAGAAGATCTGAGTGGCTCTCGATCCCCGTCCGTGGAATATAAAATGGTTAATAGAGAAAAATGGAGCTAACCGAGGATCACTCACGTCTCCCCCAGCCCCCCCCCCCGCAGTGACGAGAGTCTCTCGCGCGGGGGTGATGCGTGAACATACCTATTTCGATATGAGTGGGCCCAAGTAATGGCTTGCCAGTTACTTCACATCACATTATAATGTAATGCGAACTATTTTTTATTTATTTATTATTTCCTTAGCTGGAGTTTTTCCACAGAAATACATTATTTTTCTTTAAATCTGTTTTTGCTTATTTATCCTTGATTATCATCCCATCACCAGCCTAATACCGAGCACATGTCTCATCTCAGAATAAGAAGAGTTCAGACTAAAGTCCACCTCGCTGGCCCAGTGCAGATTGACTTCACACACTTTTTAGAACAAACATTATGACAAATTCTCAGGCATGCAGGTTTCTTCACGATGTTTTCCTTCACCGTTAAAGCAAGTGCTTAGTTGATTAAAACGGCAGGTCAGAAAAGTTATGAGATGTGTGCTCGGGATCGAACCCTTTTGTACCCGACTACGACAAAGCCAAAATGAAGGGTAATGATTTTAGCAGTCTATGTGTGTATGTATGTTTGTATCCACATTTTGTATCAGATTCTGTGTGTTCCACCGTAGCACCTGGGCCAATTTTGATGAATGAGGTGTCAATTGATTCGTAGTTATAATCCGCGTGACATAAGCTACATTTTAGGTACGAAAAAAATTGACCTCACGAATGTTAGATGTTTTTTTTTGCGATTGCATCGAGTGAGATGTCAAATGAAAAAAGAGAAAATTCTGAGTTACCCCTGTCTATTTTTGTTCCTAATTTTTATTTAAGTCGTAATCCACCCAACTAATAATCAAAAGTGCTACATTGTTAGTTTAATTGCAAACTTGAAGAAAACAAATATTCATTTCTCTCAACATTTTGGGTTTCTCAGCGCGACGCTGGAGGGCGCGCTGTCGTGGCGGAGAAATGACGTAAACAGACCAAAGCTGGCGACAAGTATTACATCTGCAACTACCAGCGTGCATCTAATAAAGGTCAACATTTGCTCACAAACGCTCTGAAACATACTCTTTACAATGAGGTCAATATGCTAGTGAGACTGGCCAGTGCTGGTTTCGTATTAACCTGTATTTTCAAGGCTCTCTTACTACTTAGAAGTTAGAACACCAGTGGACGTCTATCCGTTGACGAAGGTGATAAATGCACCCCACTAATAATAATAATAACACACACAGCACACAGCACACACACAGGCACAGTCGAGGGTGTTTTTGGTGGACATCACCATTCCGTATGATGAGAACCTCGTGAGAGCTGAGACGGAGAAAAAACGCAAGTATCTCGATCTGGCTCACGAGGTTTCCGACATGTGGCATGTGGAGTCCACTGAAATCATCCCAATCGTCATATCTGCGAATGGGTTGATCCCAGTCAGCCTCGCTCACCATCTGAGGCGACTGGGGTTCCGTGGCAGTTCGCTCGCAGCCAGGATGCAAAAAGCGGTCTTGCTGGACTCGGCTAGGATAGTCCGCCGATTTCTTCGCCTGTCGCCCTGACCCCCGGCCGTTTGGTCTCCCCTGCCGGGGTGTAATCCTCCGCCCGGTACAAATATGTATGTATGTAATGTTTATGTAGGTTTATTTATTTTTATGTATGTAAGTATATTATATTTCTTTTGGCTGTTATATATATTTATCTAGTACACGGGCGTGAGAGTAGATATATCGATAATAATAATAATAGAAAGCTCTGGACAGTTGTACATTGTAGGTTGAGACTTGAAGAAAACAAACATTAATTAATAACCGTGCAGTTCCCGTTCTCTCAGCAATTTGTGTTTCTCAGCGCCACGCTGGAGGGCGCGCTGTCGTGGCAAAGAAATGGCGTAAACAGAGCAAATCTGGCAAGAAATATTACCACTGCAACTCCGAGCGTGCATCTAATAAAGGTCAACGTTTGTCAGTGTCGTTGTTCCACTTAGCGTTACTGAAACTGAAAACGCGACGCTGACTGTCCTTCTTCAGTGGGATACAACCAAACAGCTATCGGCGGCTGAGAATTCGTTATTCGCATTATAACAGTCACCCAAGATATATAGCAATGCTGCAAAGAATATATAAGTTGATATATAAGTCAGTCAGTCAGTCAGGGGTCAGGGACTTTTAGTTTTATGTTTATTTATTTTTATTTATTTATTTATTTATTGATCAAACATAGGTACACTTAAACATACTTACTTACGTGAAGTAATACATAAAATACATAATAACAAAACCAATTTGTTAAGTAGGTAGGTATACAGAAAAATCGACTGTCTCTAAGCTAGGTATACACCTGTGTTTTAGGCGACAGCACTCTCCTTAAAATTGATGGCTCATTTTATATACAAAAGAAAAGGAATCTGCATGTAAGGTAGATATTATAAAATTTAAAAAGGAGATTATTATTAGTATGAATGTTTCAAAGCTTGAAACTTAGGTATTGATATGGAGGAGTCATTGTCATATTTTGGAATTTAGAAAGGATTTGTGTACTCTAATAAAGTCAAAATCACCGAGCACACAAACGTCGGTACGCGACGTATAGAACTAGCTATTTGTCCGTTACTTCCTGCCATTAATCCACTCCCAGCATTGCGGGCTAATGCAAGTCTAACCGCAGCGCACTACATGTAGTATTTCAGTCCGACCCTCCGCTCCGACCACCGAATTCTAATAAGATAATAGAAATAGGCATCTGCTGTCTTTATAATACCGGGACACAGCTTGTTGCCGATTTTTAACAGCTCACTCATCTGTACATATTACGATGGCTTATTATTTATTACACTAAGTACACAATTTTCGAATGTTTTTTTTAAATCGATTTAAGTAGTTTAGTAGAGCTGTTTAAAGTTCAGATTATGGCTAGCACAAAAATCCATACTAATATTCTAAATGCGAAAGTGTCTGTCTATCTGTCTGTCTGTCTGTCTGCAAGCCTTTCACGGCCCATCCATTCGACCGATTTTGACGAAATTTAGTACAGCGATAGCTTGCATTCCAGGGAAGGACATAGACTACTTTTTATCCCGGAAAATCAAGGAGTTCCCACGGGATTTTTAAAAATCTAAATTACTACGCGGACTAAGTGTCAGGCGTCGTCTAGTAGTAGATGATTTCAATACAGTTTAGCATCTGATCACAACTCTCCATATGCTAAACTGTGCATTTTATAAATTAAGTGTTAATAGATTACAAGTTAACCCTCGACTGCGATCTCGCCACCTAGTGGGAAATGATGATGTGCTAGATAGAACGGAAATCAAGACCGTACTCTTAATAGATTTCTACATGGCATCGTATCGGAAATAGCCAAATAGCGTGCTAAATAGTTTGGTGGCACGACTTTGCCGATACGGTGGTGACTAACCACGGCCGAAGGTTCCCACAAGACACCTTCTTATGAAATACGTCTGTTATACAATAACGCGCACTGATGTTGCACTACACATCTGCGCGGCAACACATTCACGTTTCCACTTCTATACCAATTCTGATTTCGGTGGCTCCACCGTATCTTCTCATTTAGCGCAGCGTACTATACAATCACTGTAACCGCAAAACTAACCTACAATTTGTAGCCTTTGAGTGTATTTTCGAAAATTCAGTTAGATCATTTATTAGTGTTGATTAGGAGAAAAGTGCTGATAGCTCAGTAGTTAAGACTTCGGCTTCCTATTTGGAAGGCCCGGCGTGCTATCCCAGACATGTATTAACTTTTCAGAATTAGGTAAGTGCGTTTTAAGCAATTAAATATTGTTTGCTTTAACGGTGAAGGAAAATATCATGAGAAAGCCTAAAACCTGAAAGGTCACCATAATGTTCTCAAAGTCTGTCAATCCACACTTGACCAGCGTTGTGGACTATGGCATAGACCGTTCTCATTCGAAGAGGACACATTAGGGCTTGCGATGGGTTGATGACCGAATAGTAGTTGTCATTACCGAATATTTATTATCATTATCATTATCATTATCAATAGCCAATAGACTACCTCTAGCCACTGTTGGACTCAGGCCTCCTTTAGTTTATGCCAACGTTGCCTATCTTCAGTGTTCCGTATCCAATCGATGCCAGTCACTTTCCGGATATCATCGTTCCATCTTTTTTAGGGTTCCGTACCTCAAAAGGAAAAACGGAACCCTTATAAGGATCACTTTGTTGTCTGTCTGTCTGTCTGTCAAGAAACCTACAGGGTACTTCCCGTTGACCTAGAATCATGAAATTTGGCAGGTAGGTACATCTTATAGCTGACATTTGAGGAAAAATCTGAAAACTGTGAATTTAGGGTTAGATCACACAAAAAAAATTAAATTGTGGTCATGAACTAATAATTAGTATTTTCAACTTTCGAAGTGAGTGACTATATCAAGTGGGGTATCACATGAAAGGTCTTTACCTGTACATTCTAAAACAGTTTTTTTTTATGCATCATAGTTTTTGAATTATCGTGCAAAATGTCGAAAAAATACGACTGTAGTACGGAACCCTCATTGCGCGAGCCTGACTCGCACTTGGCCGGTTTTTTTATCGCATTAGGCTTGCACTTAACCGTACCGACAAGATGAGGTCTAAGTTAGAGTGCGCTTGCCTAGAAAATGCCTTGAAGGTAAAGGTACCTAAGTTGTAGGTGACCTAGCTGGAGGGTGGGGGGAGGGCTATGTAACAGTAGGTAGTTGGTGCTTGGAAATTAAATCTGTGGACCCGACGAATGAATAAAAATACAAAGACGAATTAATTAGAAAACATAACAAACATTAATTATTAATAGAGAAACGAATACAAAAACCCCCTACCATTTAAAGCTTAAAAAAATGTTTGTAAATTCGGAATATCGAATTAATTAACTTTAAAATTATTATTGTCATGTTTATGGATCGAGTTCGTCCATATATCCACAGCCAGCTTTTCAAAAGGAAAAATAAAAATCAGTATCGGAGTATAGACTTTAAGACAACAAGCTTTAGATTCATACTAGCAATGGTTGCTATGTTCTAAAAATATAAAACCTCTTTGTTCGCTATTCCGTAGGAATTCGAAAAATAATTTCTTGTCCACGTTATAAAGGGAGGCTCTATGCAAAATTTCAACTTTGTGGGTCTAAAGGGTTTGGGGCTGGTTGACAAGTCAGTCTTTACTTTTCGATTACACTATCGTTATAGTATTTCGATACTCGAAATCAAGTAACGTTGGCGAGATTTTGAAACTCGTGCTAGGATGCAATACTAATACAGACGCTAAAAATAAGAGAGAGTTAAGCTCGCAGCCAACCTTTTCATACTCCATTAGCAAGTTTGAAGAAAGAAATTAATTACTTTGTAGCGCTCTAAATGCAATGCACTGTAGTTTAATTAATTTCATTTTAAATTCACCTAATGGAGATAGAAATGCAGGTGGGGATTTTCTACGTTTTATTCTGTTTTTCATAAATTAATGTAATAATAACAAGGATAAATTGTTCGTTAATGTAAAAGATTTAAATAAACACGCGGATAAGATAAAAAAGGAAAACTTTTAGAAAAATATATATTTTGAACTTTATTTTTTGACGAATATTTTCATTACAATTTCCTTTACCAAAACCTGCATGCCTGAAAGTTCACCATAATGTTCTTATAGGTGTATGAAGTCTGGCACTGCACTGGGCCAGCGTGGCGGACTATGGACTAAGTCCTTTTCATTCTAAGAGGAGACCGTATTCAGTAGTGAGTCGACAATGTTCTGATCATGATAATGATGATAAACTATCCAAAGATTTCGCAAAAATTAATGAACCAGTAGAGTAGATAAAAGATTTAAAGGTGTGGTCTTAGTAGTAGTGGGGGGGGGGGGGGGTCCCTGGCTCGATTCCGAAATTTAGGATTTTATAATTTCTAAATTTTCATTGGTCTAGTCTGGTGGGAGGCTTCGGCCGTGGCTATTTATTTACCACCCTACCGGATAAACCGTGCCACTAAGCGATGTAGCGTTCCAGTACGATGCCGTGTAGGAACCAAAAGGTCCTAATGAAAACTGCCATACCCCTTCCAGGTTAGCCTGCTTCCATGTTAGACTGTATTATCACTTACCACCAGATGAGATTCCAGTCAAGGGCTAACTTGTACCAATTTGAATAAAAGATAAAATAAAATAAAAATAAAATTGCAAATGGAACAGCAGTCAGGAGCTCTAGAACCTAATGAACGGGCAACGCTCCTAAGCTTCACTAAAGTCAATAAAAAAGCTACTTTGACCGAAATGAGGGCAAAGCTAGAAATAAAGTACGAGCCAAGGTAATGAACGAGCCACGTCGCAACAGCTTTGTGCGCTTAGTATGAGATTTTACATCTCTATAACGTTGATAAAATTCGAGCAATTTAGCATCAGAGTAAAAATATATTTTTACTTTTAAAGCTCTAATTCTTCTAAATATTTGCGAACAGCGATCCAAGCGAAAATTTTTCCGATTTAAAATCGGTGGTACCGAATTTCTTACTCATAAGACAGCTCCAAGCGGAAACGCTGCGAAAAGAAAATCAGTGGCATTGAATTTTAGACTTCAATTCAATGCTGTTTAGGTCCATTTTACTTTGACATTATTGTGTTTCGACTCTCGAATTCTAGCAACGTTGGTGAGACGTAAAATCTTATACTAAACGTACTGATGTTATTATGTTTCGACGCTCGAATTCTATCAACGTTTAGTAAGGTGAAATCTCATACTAAGATCAGTGGAAGCGATAAAAGCGATGAAAGGTGAATTGCGTGGCGCGTGATGAATCGCATCCAATACCGAATGCAACGTTTGCAGCAAATGTGTTTCAGGCACGAATCCGTTTTGTAATCGTTTCTGTACCGGTTTGGGACCGGCGGCGCGGCGCGGCGGGGAGGTTACCTGTCACTGTTGCACACAATTGCAGTACATTTAATTTTCACACCTCTTAGAGCATTTGTATGCGACTACATTTTCACACTGATTATAATCTTTTTATGGTTACGACAAAGATAAACTTATTTATAGGAATATCTTAAAAATTACCTAAAACAATGAAACTAAAACTAAAACCTTAAAAAATATAATATTACAACTGAAATATATTATTAAAAGGAGTCCCTTTAGCGTTTCCCCTTTGAATAGCTAGGCTAATTCTTTGTCCGAGGTAGCTGCCAGCTCTTCGGTCTCCTGTGATGTCGACTAATCTTTTTGCTATTTCCTTAAAAAGTCTTATAGCGCTAGGACCCCACGGACCAAAGGTCTCGACACCGAATGGGACAAAATCATATTCGGAGCCTAGACCCCTGTATTTGCATGTTTTGGCTTTTTCAGTCGCTTCACACTTCTTTATACTCACTAGCTTATGGCCGCGACTTTGTCCGCGTGGACTACACAAATTTCAAACCCTTATTTTACCCCCTTAGTGGAAAAATTTTCAAGATTTTTTGTTAGCTGCTGTCTACGTCACAACAGCTATATGCATGCCCAGCCCGATCTGTCCAGTAGTTTAATAAATCTGTGCGTTGATAGATCAGTCAGTTAGTCAGCTTTTCCGTTTATATATTATACAGATTTGCAAACGACTACGTCATTTTCCTTAAAGACGCAAATAATATATGAGCTGCAAAAGGACAGCCATTGCCTGTTTTTACACGACTGCTCAAAAAAGGTAATGTTTCCAGGGTGTATGTATGTGAGTTCCTTATTCCACCATAACTTGTAAATGCCTGAATAGATTTGGACGGATTAGGTCGTTTTAATCCTTACATCATCTCGAATGATACTAGCTATATTTTTTTTGAAATAAATTAAGATGGCGGCTGTAAGGCGCCATTTTCAAATGTGAATTTTTTTCTTTTTTTTAATTTTTTGGCATGGCAGCGGCGGTTTTAGCGGTTTTTAATTTTTTTTAATGGGCTATGGCCAGGCGATGCTCACCAGCGAAAGCTCTAACAGTGGATGTCCACATACTGACGATGATGACGAAACACATTAGTTGCCAAAGATGAGCAAAACTTTGCAAGGACCGTATCAGGTAAAGAATATAAAATTTAACATAAATATTTATAAAAAAAAACTGTGATAGCCTAGTGGTTAGGACATCCGCCTTCTAATCGAAGGTTGGGGGTTCGATCCCGGGCACGCACCTCTAACTTTTCGGAGTTATGTGTGTTTTAATTAATTAAATATCAAATGCTTTACCGGTGAAGGATAACATCGTGAGGAAACATGCATGCCTGAGAGTTCTCCATGACGTTCTCGAAGGTGTGTGAAGTCAACCAATCCGTACATGGCCAGCATGGTAGACTATGGCCTAAACCCTTCTCAGTCTGAGAGGAGACCCGTGCTTTGTAGTGAGCCGGCGATGGGTTGATCATGATGATGATGATTTATAAAAGAATAACAAGACGGCAACAAGTTTATACTTCCCTGAAACTAAGGATATAATGAAGTATAATGGCCCCCATTTTGTTGACGCAGGAGAAAGTTTTGTTTTACTTGTAGGTACTTATTACTGAACAATTACTTGAGCTAGATCAAACGGCTAAATAATTTAATAACCTGAGCATCTGTTCCCGAACTGTTGTACTTTGGCTCTCAAACAATGCTTTATGAAACTTACTTCAAAGAGTTCGCAACTGAAGCGGTAATGAGGAGCACGGTAAACGAGAGTTAACGTTGTGTTGACGCCTCTTAACGGTCTTAATTCATTTCAATTAATTTAAAACAAAATTATGATTATCTCCTGCGATTTACTTATTACGTACCTACCTACTTACCAAGAGTTTATGACTAAAAGTGAGAGTTAGTTAATTCCTCGCTACGCTCAGAATCCTACTGCTATAATATCCTATATAATCTATATATATTATATAAAAGGAAAAGTTGACTGACTGACTGACTTAAATGCACGTTTTATAGTAACACACTTAAGTCCATGCGGGCAAGTTATAAAAGTGAAATATAAAATATTTTCGCTGGCAGTGTATTACTGTATACAGTTCGTCAAAAATATGGTATCGCCCAAATTGATCACATAAAGTGTAATAAGTTCATCGACAAGCTAAATGATTTAAAGCGATTTTTTCCCGACATTCAATCCGATTCTGATAAATTGGGAAAATGTTTTCATTTTCGCAGCCATATTAATACAATCAGCCCAGTGGAAGCCGATACGCCTTTGAGCAATTATCCAAATAGCAAGTTTTTGCACAAAATTTTAATTAACAACCTGGAGATTTTAACTAAATATTGATCACGTATTGAACATACAGAGTGGAACCAGAACACATCTGCCTGACGCTAGAGGTCAACCAACGTTGCGTAAGTAAGCCACTCGGAGTCAATGCTGGGCGGGGCATTGACCCGAGTTTTGCACGCCAGACATTGCGGGTTTGAAAAATACTAAATAACTAACAGCGGTACTCAGAGTCGCTTAATCGTTACTTAAGTTTAGTTAAAACGAGACAGAGCTATATCTCTCACATAAATCAGTCAGTTATTTTCCTTTTACATATTTAGTTTGAATATCTACACGCAAACAGCACATTGAACATTTGCGTAAACCGCTAAAAGCAATTTTGAATTAAAATAGTACACTTACACCCGTTATCACTTTTTCAATTACATTTTATAACGTTGTTATGCGGTTCTGTTGGTGAAACTTGTTATCTTTATTATATATATATATATATATATATATATAAAATTCAAAGTCTTGACTGACTGACTGACTGACTTATATATCAACGCACAGCATAAGCCGCTGGTCCTAGATTCATGAAATTTGGAGGGTCTGTTCTTTGTAAAGAGTAGGTATCCAATAAGAAAGGACTTTTTGAAATTCCACCCCTAACGGGGGTAAATAGGGGATGGAAGTTTGTATGAAAGTTTATTACTTTTAAAGTTACATCGATTAAAATTGGTATTCATTCAGAATGGCTTTCGGTTAAGAATAAAAAAATATGTATTTCACGATTTTTGAAAATTCTAGCCCCACGCCGATTTTCTAAATTCCACCCGAGCGAAGCCGGGTCAGCTAGTACTTTCATATAACACGATAGCAAAGCAATTAGCTTAACTACTTAGCTTGGCAACTAATGCTGGATAAGCCTTTTAAAATTGGTTTCGGAGCTAAGATAGCTATCGGCATGTGGGATGTGGGGCCACACTGGAGCTTATCTTATCTTATCTCCGCGGGGAGCTTGCAATCTAAGATGCACTTTGATCCCAGGTTCTATACTCGCCCAAGATATTCGTAAATTAGTTCAAAAGATTTTCTATTTTAGGAGTTTTTGACGATTTTCGTCGTGACATAACTTAGCCTCTGGGCGAAATTGCGCCGAATTGTTGAACGACGCCCTATTTTTCATGTAAAGCCATGTTAAGCCGTGATAGCGTAGTGATTACGGGGACGTCCGTGTGACGTTCGTGAGGTCGGGGGTTCGACCCCGGGCAAGCACTCGAAAGTATTAATTCATCGAATTTGCATTTGCTACGAGCTTTTATGTTACTTACTTTTTTTCTGTTTTGCGAGCCGCTTGTTAGCGCACATTGTATACAAAATAATTATATTGCATGACCTATATAATAAAGTGTTAACGTTGTATTTATTTTAAAGATAAACGAAATCAAAATACAAATGTAGAGTAAAATAAGTTTTAGGTTTGGTTTGGTTAGGTTTGGTTTTAAACATGAATTTTTATTTACTGTATTAGATACATAGGTAAGGTAGTACAATATGTCCGTTCCTAGATAGAGAAGGCGAATCAGCCAGATGCCCTAGATTTAACGTAACCAGTTCACAATCCGTAGAGCGGTTTGTTTGTCTGTTTGCTTGTTTGCTGTAATCACGTTACTCTGTCGGTCAACACAACTCGACGTCGAAGAAAATCAGAAGCTATGAGCTAAACAAACAAACAAACACACGCTGCTCGCTGGACCACGTATCGTATCTCGAATTGGATGTTTGCTTTTAACATTGTAGTACTTACTTTAGACTTTAGCATTTTACTTTATATGTTTTTGGATCTATTTGGCTCGATAGTAGATAGAGAGACAGCGTGTTCGTTTATTTGGTTTGTTCGATAGAGTAAGCGGTCAAACATTATGTAGTAAACGATAACGTGCTTTTAAGTCTCGCAAATTGCTAATGCGTATGGCCACCATTATAGTGACGTCAGCGCTAGACTCAAGTTTCGAGCTGATCAAATCAAATATTTTATTCAAAGTAAGTACATTTACACTTTTAGAACTTTAATAGAAAACATAACATAATACATATTTAAATATAAAATTAATTAATTTTACAGTTTTAAGGTTTGCTAAAATAAAATTATATAGATGGTATATTTTTATTTCAGCTGACGTCTGATTTTGACGAAATTTGATACAGAAATAGTTTGCATCCCGGGGAAGGACATAGACTACTTTTATCCCGGAAAATCAAAGAGTTCCAACGGGATTTTTAAAAACCTAAATCCACGCGGACGAAGTCGCGGGCATCATCTAGTTCTATATAAAGGTTTCTGATAGGCATTACACCTATGGTCATATCTAGCAAATCACCGTCAAATCTCACACTGATGAAAGATTAATTACTAATAGAGTGTGCAAGAGAAATGAAAGGAATATCTCTCTCTCACACAAAGCGCTGTGATTACCTCCATCAACTCACATTTGTTACATTATCACTGCAATAATTACTTGCCGACCACAAGCCAGCAAAGGTGCGCTTCCACTGAAACGGAGTTGAGCGGTGACGAAAGAGCGGAGGTGTGGTAACGACTGATGATTCGATAACCTTTCTGTCACAGTAGTAGTGAGCGCTCTAGTCTTATTAGAGAGAGATCGGTCAAAGGTTAAGTTGTCATCTAATTGAAAAACATTTTACACCCTGATTGGGCTAGAAATAGCCAAAAATCCGTAGTTATCTATATGCCTAATAATAATAAAAAATTGAAGTGTATATCTGTAATTTCGAAATAACTACCTCAAATTAAGCTCATATTATGGTTATTTGAATTGTACCATAACTGAATCATACGTTTTTAAAATTTTATCTGCCTGTTTGTCTGTCTGTTTGAACGGGCTAATCTTCGGAACGGCTGAACCTATTTTGAAGGGACTTTCAGAGACAGCTAGAGGATTGATCAAGGAGTAACATAGGCTACTTTTTCAACCGACTTCTACTTGTACTTGACTTAGAAATAAACCATGCTCTATCAGATCGGTCGTAGTATGAGACACTGCTAACAGGGTCCTAATTTTTGAAGCATTCTTGTAAGCGTCGTTTTACCTAAAGGTGTGTACCTACCTAATACCACACTAGTATCTTTCTGCATGTCTCGACTCCACTTTAGTGGACAAGAACCCTGTCTCTCCCAAGCAATGATAACCGTTAAAACCCACCACAAAAATGTCCCAACTGGCTTTAGTTTCTAAATAGTTTTAAATACATATCAAAAATTGCGAACCAGCAGGAATCAAACTCGCGTCTCCTAGGATCGCGCCCGACGCTCTGACCACTAAACTACAGCCCGCTTACTGGCAGTGGCAGTGACAAAATTTGTGATACGTATGCTCACTCAGTACTGAAGCGACTGTTTATGCCATCTAGTAGCGACATCTTTTTACAGTTATCTAAACTTGAAGTGTGCGTAAAACACAATAAAAACTATAAAATATGATTTTAGTTTGCTCAGCTTCAGTTAAAATTGCTTTCCACAGCTCCGCTCTTCTCCGCTCCGGTCACTGCTTCAGTGGAACTGCAACCTAACTCTCCGCACACAAGCAATGAATACCGTCAGGGAAGTCGCGGGTGATATCACATTAATATCCGCGATTGGTGCCATTAGTCTGGTGGTCCTCTCCTTTCCGGCTAATTGTCGCTGAAACAGCAAAAGCATTGTTATTGGAGGAATAACTTGTTTTTACAAGTTAAGCAGTGTCTACGTAGCTATCTATAGTAAAGTCAAAGAGACGAGAAAATTAGTATTTCTACCCTTGTCTCTCTCACACACAATAATGTTGGCAGTTTGTTTACATACTTTTTCTCGTCTCGTTGGCCCTACTTTATACAGGGTGTAACCAGAACGATAGCAAAAACGAAGACAGGTGAAATAACTGATAAGTACTGATATGATACCACAAAAAAAAAACGCGAAAAAATAATTAAAAAATACATATATACCATATTTTAAAAATTCGCGATTTATTGCAAATAAAACATCTGACTGACGCTAGAGGTCAACGCACGTTGCGTAAGTAGGCTATTAAATAAGATACCCAATGTGGCTAATTCCGTTATACACAATCTCTCAACTAAACTAAAATGACACGTCTAAATCTATTGCTATCCCTTTCATAATGTTGCTAGTGGAAAAGGATAGATTTGGTGATAATAAAAAGAATACCCGGATGAGTTTGTTGTGGGCTCTTCTCAGACCTGGGCGCGTTTGGAACCCTCGTAGCTTTAGTTTTAAGATTGCGTAATAATTATCACCACTATATTATCTTACAACTCCAACATCTGACTATCAGAAAGAGTAATTTACTATCTATTTTGAATAAATCATTTGACTTTGACTTTGACTAGACTTAGACCTGTTATTTTAGTTTAGTAAAGAGATTGTTTACAAGAGAATCAGCCCCGTTGTCCAGCTGAGAACGTCAATCGGATTATGATGATGACGAGCTCTTCCAGCGTACTTGTATAACATATCCATGTCAGTGTTCTCCATCCATTACATGAACGTCTCTCGATGACACGTCGCCATAAATAACTACGATTGGCGCCATTTATCAGGAGTCCTGCTAATTTCCGCCAAATTATTACATAGAGAAGTTTCTCCACAAAGGTATACTTACGAATACCCGTTGAGGAAAACCCTATATTTTATTTGATATCTTTTCTTCCTTTGAACTCCAATATTACCTCTTTTATTATTATAAGTAAAGGGCATCGACTCTTTAAGTAGAATGAATACCTTTTTATATAATTCTTTATCAAAGTCATTCTATAGATGATTATTATAGACATAATTTTCTTAACAAATAAGTATAATTGTATGACGATTGTACGACGTGAGTACGTGCTTGTTGGGAGCTAATAGTTTCGAACCCATCCGGGTTCATTCCTCACAGCAGTCTGCTTGGCGCTGCGTCGCCAGCAGAGACACATTGGAAAGGACCCCGGACGGGTTTGAAACTAGTCGGGCATACTCCGACAAACAGGGGGTTCAACCATCATACATATTTCATTTATAATATTAATTTTTAAAATGAACTAGCTGATGCCCGCGACTTTGGACGCGACGTGGAATTAGGTTTTTTAAAAATCCCGTGGGAACTCTTTGATTTTCCGGGATGAAAAATAGCTTATTTCACTCTCCAGCACGCCTAACATGCGCCCCACGAGAAAATTTTGTCTACGCATTTACTCGTCTTATCTCTATGAATGAACACGAGAAAATGCGTAGACAAAATTTTCTCGTGCGGCGCATGTTAGGCTCTCAGGTCTTAAACTATACCCATGAAAAAATCACGTCAATTCGTTGCTCCGTTGTACGTGATTAACGGACAAACCAATAAACCAACAAACAGACACACTTTTATTACCCCTATTTAATACTAATTACAAGTATTAGTCACACATAGCTATAGCATAATATTTATTTTATTTTATTTTATTCATTAGGTTAACTTTCGGCTACTTACACTAATACATTAAAAACATACTTATTCTGAACATATAACTTACTAAATGTCGTCGCCATTTACAAGTTAACACAACATACAAAAATATGTTACAAAATACAACAAGTCGATGAAATAGAAAAAAGACATGAAAGAATATAGCTTCACATAGCTTCACATTATATCACAAACAGTTTTTTGTTAAAACTTCAGTTGGTACGTATTTCATTGAAACCAAAGAAAAATCATAATTTTTCCCTGAAACTGTGTTAGCAAAGTGGGACGCCCTCATTAAGAAAATCCCATTCGACGATTTCCGCGCTGCGAACTTGCAACGAGATCCGCGCATCTGTTAATTAGTCAAAGTTGTATTGATTGGAGTTATTGCCGAGGCAGGTGTTAATTGGAAAGTTTTGTGGAATCACCCGCTCGAAAGAGGTACGGAACTTCGATGGAATACGAATTTATGATTGCAATCAGTGGAATCTGCCATCACTATGGAAAATTAATGCGAGAATTCCAAGATCTCGGCTTACCAGATCTGATTAGAGCGAAAAGTTATTAAATATCGTAGATAGCTGATAAAAAATTCACCTATTTTTAGAGACGATAGATGTACGACTCCAACTTAAGAGAAGTTACCTATCCTTTTCTATTTTAGGGTTCCGTACCTCAAAAGGAAAAACGGAACCCTTCTTCTTCTTCGCTCTGGGCTGGTTTCCGCACTTAAACGTTTCCGTCTGTTGTGAGTAAAAACGGAACCCTTATATGAAAATAGAAAAAACACAATAAATTTTGGGGGTCCCCATACTTAGAACTGAAACTCTAATTTTTTTTTCATCAAATCCATGCGTGTGGGGTATCTATATGATATTGAGGTTTCTAATATCTTTTTGATTTATCGTACAAAATGTCGATAAAATACGATTGTAATACGGAACCCTCAGTGCGCGAATCTGACTCGCACTTGGCCGGTTTTATATATTTAAGATTAAGTCATTTTGACTGAAAAATATACCCACGATACTTAACAAGAATAATTCATTTCTGCTCGAAAATAATTACGACTACGATTCATTAAAAGAAATATTCCCAAATGAATGTATAATCAAATAGGTTTTATCAGATCGTTCCGAAAAATAACAATAATGGAAATATTCCGAGAGATCCCAACGTAAACTGATTATAAATCCCGCTCCGATAAATTGGTTGGCGTTGATATATTAGGTACTTATAAACAAAAGATACGCACTTCGCACTGAAAATATTCTAATAACACACAAAATACACGAGAAAGAAAAACAAATTCAATTTTTTATGGGTGTGATTTTTGAAATAATCTGTAAATATAAAATTCTAAGCCACGACTGACTTATATATCAATGCACAGCCTAAACCGCTGGTCCTAGAAACATTTGGAGGGTGTATTTTCTGTAAACAGTAGGTATCCACTAAGAAAGGATTCTTCGAAATTCTACCCCTAAGGTAAATAGGGGATGGAAGTTTGGATGAAAGTCTATCATTTTTAAAGTTACATCGATGAAAATTGGTATTCAGGCTTTCGGTTAAGAATGAAAAATGCATATTTCACAATTTTTGCAAATTCTACTGCCAAGAGGGTTAAATAGGGGATGAAAGATTGTATGAAAGTCCGTCATTTTTCAAGTTATTTCCATGAAAATTGATATTTGGCTTTTCGGATACAAAATAAAAAATACGTAGGTACCTATTTCATGATTTTTGAAAATTCTACCCCCAAGCTGATTTTCTAAATTCCACCCGAGAAAAGCCGGGGCAGGTCAGCTAGTTTACTTATACTTTTAGTAAGTTTTGAGGCCCCTGCTTTTTGTAAACATGAAACAATTATTAGAACTGCTGTGTCTACATAGGGCAGGGCAAATTATCCGTCACACTAGCCTATATATCTCGGGTGTCGTTTATCAATGGAACTGCGTGATTGATTCGTGGATCCGCACTAATTTAGTACAAGGGATAATGAGCGAACCCATTACAGTGTCTGTTTAGTGGGCGGGCTTTCCACGAAACTATTATTTAGATTTTAGCGTATGTTCATACTGAAATAAGACCTAACGAGGTCATATAGTTCACTCACGCGAAACTGTGTATCTAAAGTTATGTGATATCAGTGGCATTGCGTGATTGATTTGGGGATCCTCACTAATTCAGTACCTGACGGAATAAGCAGAGCCATTACAGTGGGCGGGCGTTTTCGAGAAGCTAGATTTTAGCGTATGTTTGGACTTGATTGGACTTGATACTTAAAATATGTACAGTACGCGGCCGAAAGTGATGAACATCAGTCTTTAGATTGATATATTTTTAGGTTTGTAGAGCGTTGTCTCTGTCACTCATACCCATATTATGACGTTATGTCGGTCCCAACAAACGAGACAGTGCTCTACAAATCTGCTGTCTCTTTCTAAAGATCGATGTTCATCACTTTTGGCTGTGTACTGTACTGCAAATAAGATCGTAGTATTCATCATCATCATCATTATTATCAACCGATAGATGTCCATTGTTGGACATGGGTCTCTTGAAGGGAGTTCCACACTCCACGGTCTTGTACCGCCTGAATCCAGCGGCGCGGGCGGCTCCCAGTGACTCGTTTGATATCGTCTGTTCACCAATTATTTTTTTTGTTTTTTTTTCGGCGTTTGAACAAATCAAATTTTAGCAATGTTTTAAATATTATTAAAAAAAAAATTTGATCATTTCAAATATTATTTATATTTTTTACTATGTTATATATAACAATGTAAAAAGTGAATTAAAATTATAAAAAATTACATGCTTATTCCCAATTATGAAGTTAACTCATCTTCAAATTTAAGTCTCCAGCGTCATTTATATCAGTCGTTTGTGATCAAAGAGGGATAAAAAATTGTGTTTCCACAATTCATCTGATTTGCATCCCGGGAGCGATGGCAATCGGCATAAATGTAGAAATCTCTGATTCCGAAGCGGACATTAATTGAAAATAAAAACTAAACATTTCCTTTGACGTCCCAGTTTATTGGAGTTAAAGCGGAAGCTTGCAAAATGAACACAAATAGAGCTAAAGATATAAATCTTAAAGTGATTGCGTTAATAAATTAATCCAGTTGAACATGGAAAAACGGGAATTTTGTTAAGACTATTTATTTTATTTAGTGGAGATTACGTAGAAGTATAAGCTGTGACAGCCTAGTGGTTAGGACGTCCGTCTTCTAACCGAGTCGATTCTAATTTTTCTCTCCGTAAGAACCATCCTCGTACTTTTTATAGTATAAGTAATATTATAAAAAAAGAATTAGCGAAATCGGTTCAGCTGTTCTCGAGATTTGCGATCAGCAACACATTTAGCGATTCATTTTTATATATAGAATTTTTTTAAATATTGTCGTTTATGGATTGTGACGTCATTAATCACCTTCCGTACAGTGTGACGTTCATGTTAAACAAATAAAAATCATGATTTTTTAAATTATTCTCTTTAACTAGCTTATGCTCGCGTCTTCGTCCGCGTGGACTACACAAACAAAGCCCTATTTCACCCCCTTAGGGATTGAATTTTTAAAAATCCTTTCTTAGCGGATACCTACGTCATAATAGCTATCTGCATGCCAAATTTCAGCCCGTTCCGTCCAGTAGTTTGAGCTGTGCGATGATAGATCAGTCAGTCAGTCAGTCACCTTGTCCTTTTATATATTAAGACTAGCGTATGCCCGCGACTTCGTCCGCGTGGACTAACAAATTTCAACCCACCATTTTCCTCCTTCAGGGTCGAATTTTCAAAAATCCTTTCTTAACGGATGCCTACGTCATAATAGCTATCTGCATGCCAAATTTCAGCCCGATCCATCCAGTAGTTTGAGCTGCGCGTTCATAGATCAGTCAGTCAGTCAGTCAGTCATCTTTTCCTTTTATATATTAAGATCATGAATTCTAGCCCATAAACTACCGCTATACAAAAAATCACATCATTTTATTACTACAGTCCAAGACCCTATTGCAAAGTCAAATGGCAATAACAGGAGACCCTCGAGCACTAGGACCAACGATAAACGACACAAACGAACGAACGAAGCGATCTTAGGTGATAGTGGCTAACAGAAACTCCCCACGGGAAATGTTAAAGGCATAGAAGGCGAGATTTAATTTGTCCCACTACAATCAGTCGAGGATCGGACGCGGGATAAAAATGCGGACAAACAACGCAAGGTACAAAGGACTGACGAGGGTCCGCCTTATCTACATCTCCCCACTGTGGGCGATTGCTACACTGCGACCACTGAAATACTAACGTTTTTTATTTTTATTTTATTAAAATCTTTTATTAACAGGCTTTTACAAACGTTTTATTTGAAAAACAATTTGTGACGTTGATTTATTAAAGTACCTACCTAACTAAATTTTATAGGATTACTTTGTTGTCTGTCTGTCAAGAAACCTACGGGGTACTTCCCGTTGACCTAGAATCATAAAATTTGGCAGGTAGGTAGGTCGTATAGCTGACATTAGGGGAAAAATCTGAAAACCGTGAATTTGTGGTTACATCACATAAAAAAAATTAAATTGTGGTCATAAACTAATAAATTAGTATTTTCAATTATCAAAGAAGGATAACTATATAAAGTGGGTTATCATAATATTATGAAAGGGCTTCACCTGTGGATTCTAAAAGCTGCAAAGTGTCGCTACTAGTCCTATTACGATTTTATAGTCCTTATTTTAAAGGTGAACCGTACTTTTGACATGACATTATTGAAAAATAGAGTTAAACTGGCGCGTGAGAACTCATTTTGTACGGAATTTATACAAATTATATGTGGCAATTCTGGCAAACTAATACATTGCTCATGTAATCCTAGAACCGAATTCATTAGTCACAACATGACAGTGTAAAGGATTAGCGTAGAACATGCAAACTGTTAGCCACATTCAATGGATTAACGAACTACGAGTATAACAACATCGCTGGCTCATTGTTTGAAATCATTTCCTGATTTCCGATGAATGTCACATAGATCGCGTTATTCGTGTAATGTGGCCCCGCCTCACTAGCTATGTCGGTGACAAATTATATTTTGTCATGCCATGTGATATTTATAACGAGTTAAACTTGTTTTTTTTTTTCGTCATAAAGCTTTGTGTTAATTGAAAAGTTTGGTTCGTTAGGGCGGCTGTAGACTGTGAACCGTATTTAAGGGTTCCGTACCTCAAAAGGAAAAAAGGAACACTTGGTCGTCTGTCTCTCTGTCTGTCTGTCTGTTCGTCTGTCTGTCGTGTCTGTCAAGAAACCTACAATTGAAATTTAGCAGGTAGGTAGCACTTATAGCAGACATAGGGGAAACCGTGAATTTGTGGTTACAACAAAATAAAAATTAAAACGTGTTCATGAACTAATAATTAGTATTTTCAATTTTCGAAGTAAGATAGCTGTATCAAGTAGGGTACCATAATATGAAAGGTCTTCACCTGTGTATTCTAAAACAGATTTTTGTTTATTTTTACGCAACATAGTTTTTGAATTATCGTGCATGCAAAATATCGAAAAATACGACATAGTTATTTAAAAATCTTTTGCATAGTTAATTTTTAAAATTACTGTGATAGACAGACCGGCCACTCAACTGCGGTAGAATGACAGCTACAATGTCACGATCACAATCACCTCTGATTGGTTGACGCTCGCTCACTATTGGCTACAATGTATTGTTGCAACAAGAATCGCACAAATTCAGCCAATCACAACAACTGAGATTGTAATATCGACCTACGGATGAAACAATAAGATTCCTTGTTTAGTAACGGAGCCCTATCACGAGAGGTTGTTCCACATGTAGCACTAGGGGGATCTAGACTAGACTTTAGCTGGTCGCAGATTTGTTGGTCGGGAGAGCGATTTGTCCGTTGTCAGATTAGTGCAGTGATGTAGCGCGGCGGCGGAACATGCAAATTGGCTCGTAAGCGCTTAATGCCTTAAGCGCCGCCCGCTACATGTTTGTGCTGAAATACTCACATTATAAACATAAGGTTTTTGTGAAACCCATATTTTCTTAAGTTAGGAATGAATAGACATTTGTTAGCTTATTGAAGTTAGTTTAATGAATTAGACAATATTTCACTCATCCGATGTCACGCGATCTGTGGCGGGGAAGCCATCTTGAATCGATTTGTATAAATACCAGTGTTTGAAGGTTTTTAAGCCAGTCTCGTTCCGACTCGAGACTCAACGACTATTAAATACTTTTGTGTTTAGGTCGATATTTTGATTAAGTGGTTACAATAGCAATTGTGCCCTAATCAAGTTAATATTGCAGTTAGGTTATTATAAAGGTTAAATCTCTCAATAAGCCTCTACGCGTTGCGATCTATATCCACGTGCAAGCTTTATATGAGGGAACATTTTAATAACTTATAAAATTAGTTAAATTTAACCTGCTTTTCTGACTTTTGCTTTTACATTATACATCTTCTAGGCAACTGGCCACCAGGCCTGATTCATCATCATCATCATCATCATCAACCGATAAACGTCAACTGCTGGACATAGGTCTCTTGTAGGGACTTCCACACGCCACGGTTTTGCGCCGCCTGACACCAGTGGCTCCCTGCGATTCGTCTGGTGTCGTCCATCCACCTAGTAGGGGGTCGCCATTCCAGCACCTTGGGAACGTCTATCGGTTTTACGAACTATGTGCCCTGCCCATTGCCACTTCAGCTTCGCAACCCGTTGAGCTATGTCGGTTACTCTAGTTCTCCTACGGATCTCCTCATTTCTGATTTGATCACGTAGAGAAACTCCAAGCATAAATTAAATTAAAAACAAGGGATTTAATGAAAATCGGGTTAAGATTATGTTGAAAGATGTACAGTAGGTAGGTAATATTTGATAGGTTCATATCGAAGCAGCTGTTTTAATTGCGTTTCCACGTGACCCAGGTACGGGCACTTAAAGTTGTGATAGCAAAGTTAATGAACATCCTCGCGACTGCGTGAAACGTTCATTACTTATTCATTTTGTTTGTAATGAGTTGCCTGTGACTCTGCGGCGTCCAAGTTGTACAGCTTTACTTGTTAATTATTGAGCTTTCCAAAAATTGGCTGGTTTTTATTAGGCACGTACAAATAAATACAAACACTTAACATCAGGTGACCCGCTTGCTCGTTTACTTGCTATTTCTTCACTAAATCTGCATTAAAATGGGCGTTTTTTCAGTCATCAAATATTAAAAAGATCCGATTTTTCAATTAAATGTTTTCGATCGTATTTGTTGCTCAGTTGAATTATAATTTTTCTATTTAAATATTTCAAAAGATTCCGAAATTACGAAAATCGAAAATTCTCTCAATACATTCTTAATCCTTTCAGAGTCAGAGTCAAAGCGCTAGATTAGGTACGTGTGATATTTAAATGTAAATCGTACTATATTGCGATCCGATAGCATTTTGGAGAAGTCTCGTATCAAAGCGATCCGGAGTGGTAATTTGCAAATAATGCGAATAGTCGGAGAGCCGGTGCATCATTTTAAGGAGCTTCTTAATACAAGTTGTAAAATAAAACATATACTGTAACATCATTCAATACGGCAACTTAGACTTGTAAACACTTGAATCACAATTCACAAAGTTGCGTATTTACAACGGACCAGTCCACGGGTCTAAAATAGTCAAATTCTTGCAAAGTGAACGGGTCATTTTTAACCTCCCAAGCCGACCGGCTCAAACTCGCTTGTTTGTCACACTTTGTATACTTACTTTTTAATAATAACGATAATTATTTTTTATTTAGGAGTTGTGTCGCACACCTACCTATATCTACTTATCTACTTATGCCTAAGTAAAAAAGCTCCGAATAACATTTGTTTTGTGTGTCCTGCAATAAGGCATCAGCTAAGCATTATGGTGTATGCCTGGTACAAACAAATCACATTTGATTTCCTTTGTTGATCTTTAAAAACACTTGTACGAATTTCCCACCAGCTCTCGGTGTATGGCCGAGGTCGGAACTCGGAACCCGTGTCGGGCTCGTCACGTCGCTGCAAGCCGCACTCGACAGTGAAATACTGACGACGGGTTACGCTAATTCGACGCCCATTCAGCCTCCGTGATGCAATGAAAGGGCGACTCTATTGCCTTTATTCATTCAGTTCATCTGCTTGTTATATAGAGGTTATTTGGAGCGTGAGAACGGGAACGTGTCGATACAATTTTCGATATCGATTTTAAACTATGAAACTTTTTCTTATGGTGGAGTTATTTTACACTGTGCCCGGGTGGTGTACAGTAGAAATAACGGCAGACTAATTAAGGTACAATTCTGTAGCTGACTACAGGCAGCAACCTTTAGGTTAGAGCCTCGATAGCGCAACGGTTAAAGGAGCGGACTGAAAACCGAAAGGTGGCCGGTTCGAATCCCACCCGTTGCACTATTGTCGTACCTACTCCTAGCACAAACTTTACGCTTAGTTGGAGGGGAAAGGGGAATATTAGTCAGCAATTAACTTGGCTAATATTCTTTTATAAAGAGGAAAAAAAAAAAAACCAGCAGGCGAGGTGTCGCGCCACTATTGCGGTCTTCATATTATATTAATTCTATGAAATATATAGCTTACGGACTTTTTGTTTATTTATTTATTTATAACTAGCTTATGCTCGCGACTTCGTCCGCGTGGACTACACAAATTTCAAACCCCTATTTCCCCCCCCCCCCCCCCCCCCTTAAGGGTTGAATTTTCAAAAATCCTTTCTTAGCGGATGCTTACGTCATAATAGCTATCTGCATGCCAAATTTCAGCCCGATCCGTCCAGTAGTTTGAGCTGTGCGTTGATAGATCAGTCAGTCAGTCAGTCAGTCAGTCAGTCAGTCAGTCACCTTTTCCTTTTATATATTTAGATTAAACTAAATATAAAATATTTAGGTACATTTTGTGACTCTCACCAAACTAGAAGGCCAGTTTGTTGGCGAGCGGGTGCCTTGCCAGCTCTCTAACAAACTGCTGGTTGGTGGTGCTTGCTGGCTGGTGGGGCTTGCTGACTGGTTGGCTTGGCTAGTTACACGTCAGACGTGTCGCTAGCCAAGGAAGGTATTCTAAGGCTAGGTAAGGAAGGTAATAGTTTCTATGTTGTCCATGAAATATAGAAGCCAGTAGTGTCGCAGCAACACGTCACCTACTGCAGTAGTGTCGCAGCAACACGTCACCTACTGCAGTAGTGTCGCAGCAACACGTCACCTACTGCAGTAGTGTCGCAGCAACACGTCACCTACTGCAGTAGTGTCGCAGCAACACGTCACCTACTGCAGTAGTGTCGCAGCAACACGTCACCTACTGCAGTAGTGTCGCAGCAACACGTCACCTACTGCAGTAGTGTCGCAGCAACACGTCACCTACTGCAGTAGTGTCGCAGCAACACGTCACCTACTGCAGTAGTGTCGCAGCAACACGTCACCTACTGCAGTAGTGTCGCAGCAACACGTCACCTACTGCAGTAGTGTCGCAGCAACACGTCACCTACTGCAGTAGTGTCGCAGCAACACGTCACCTACTGCAGTAGTGTCGCAGCAACACGTCACCTACTGCAGTAGTGTCGCAGCAACACGTCACCTACTGCAGTAGTGTCGCAGCAACACGTCACCTACTGCAGTAGTGTCGCAGCAACACGTCACGTACTGCTGCTGCTACAGTCGTCTACGGACTTGTACTTTAAGGCACTTTGTATCTATAAAGTGTACTTTGACGTAGCTCCTAAAGACTGCCATATCTTCCCCTTTAAAGTTAGCCCGCTTCCATCTTAGACTGCATCATCACTTACCACCAGATTAAATCGCAGTCAAGAGCTAACTTGTAATGTGATCAAAAAAAAGACGTCTCTTAAAATCGGTCTACATGAAAATGTTCCCATAGTTTAAAAACAAATATTTGACACCAGCAATTTTATCACAAGAGACAAATTGTTGTTTTAATATTATACAAAAGCGATATTTTTGAGAAAACTCCTCCAAGTAAGTATGGGGTTACAGCTTTTCCCTTTCGAATGTTATCTTAAGTTAAACAGGATTCAATTACACGGAACAGCGAAATATTGCCTCGTTGGTAATAAAAATGTGTTTTTTCTGCAAATATACTTGTCTTGGATTTAATAATGTTGAAATTTTATATACTTTAAGTAGGTATTTATTTTCTTGTAAGAGTATTTTATTTTGAAATCGAATGTTACAGTAATAATCGGATTAAAAAACCGGTCAAGTGCGAGTCAGACTCACATAGGAAGTGTTCCGTACCACCGTACGAGATATTCTTACACTTACTTACTTAACTTATAAAAAAAAAAATGTGTGGCTACCATTTTGAAATTCACCATTGGTTTTTATAGTTTGACATTGTAAAAATTTCAGCTCTCTACCTTTTAAGATTCATGAGATACAGCTTGCTGACAGACACAGACGGACGGACAACCGTTCGGACAGACGAAAAGATACTGAGGCTTAGAATAGGGTCCCGTAGGCAGCCTTTTTTCAAAAGACTTTGTAATATCTATAATATATAAAAAGAAAAACTGACTGACTGACTGACAGATCTATCAACGCACAGCTCAAACCACTGGGTGGATCGAACTAAAATTTGGCATGCAGATAGCTATTACGTCGTAGGAATCCGCTAAGAGAGGATTTTTGAAAATTCAACCAATAAGGGGATAAAATAGGGGTTTGAAATTTGTAAAGTCCACGCGGCCGAAGTCGCGGGCAGAAGCTAGTTTAATTTATAAGGTACGTTAATAAAGATATTTGTTACGGCTAACAAGGTGACTGCAAAATGAAGGAAAGAACAAGGAATGAGAATAATGGAACCGATATTTCATCGTTAGGAAGCTAATATTTCGTAAGCACAGCGATACAAAACCTTCACGGATATCGACATCCACGTTAAATATAGAGCCGCTATTAGGAAAGTTTTCATGTCAAAACTTATAATCTACTAGTAACCTAGACCTCCCTGGCGCAGTGGTGAGCGCTGTGGTCTTAATAGTGGGACGTCCCGGGTTCGATTCCTGGCAGGGGTTTGGAATTTTATAATTTCTAAATTTCTGGTCTGGTCTGGTGGGAGGCTTCGGCCGTGGCTAGTTACCACCCTACCGGCAAAGCCGTGCCGCCAAGCGATTTAGCGTTCCGGTACGATGCTGTGTAGAAACCAAAGGGGTATGGGTTTAATAAAAATTGCCATACCCCTTCCAGGTTAGCCCACTATCATCTTAGACTGCATCATCACTTACCACCAGGTGAGATTGCAGTCAAGGGCTAACTTGTATCTGAATTAAAAAAAAAAAAATTGATGTCAATTACTATACACTACCTATATTAGAAATGCGAAAGTGTGTTTGTATGTTGGTTTATTGGTATGTCTTTCAATCCTAGCTGATGCCCGTGTCTTCGTCCACTTGAAATTACATTATATTTAAATATCTCGCCGGAACTCTTATCTCAATTGAAAACACAAATTCCCATATCCAAGGTACGATTGCTTACTCTATAACATTCACTAAAAACTGTGTAAAATTATCTTGTGTTATAAACGGGTTGTTAATTTTTATTGGTACAGGGAATAGTAGCCAAATGACTCCTTTATGTTTTGTCTCTTCTGAACTTTCAAATGTCTTCGTAGAATCTGTAGGTTGGTGTCGCGTTCGCCTTTGAGAATGAGTCGGAACTTTTTATGCTTTATTCAAGAAATTACTACAACTTTTAAATACGGTTTTGATTTATGCATCGAAATTGCCTAAGCTGGCGAACTTGTTAAGGTCCCTTTACACAGAAGCGGGCTATTTCAGAAATATGACTAAGTTATCCGTCATATCAGTACCAGTAGTGTGTTTGTTTGTTAATTTGTTGGTTTGTTGGTTTATTGGTTTGTTGGTTTGTCCTTCAATCACGTCGCAACGGTGCAGCGGATTGACGTGTATGGGTATACAAAAAGACCTGGAGAGTGACATAGGCTACTTTTTATGCCGGAAAAACAAAGAGTTCCCACGGGATTTTTAAAAAACATAATTCCATGCGGACGAAGTCGCGATCATCAGCTAGTCAGAAATATATAACACTTGCGCAAAGTCACACAGCTGGTTATAATGAGCGGAGGCATAAAATATAAGTTAAATACAGGCAGGTAAGAGCACAAGTTTACGACCCTACGTTACTGCGCGATTATATTCCGACCGCGAGTTTCCCCCCCTTTTGCGATTCGGGGGAGGTTTATAGCCAATATATTACAATAATATTTGTTACTAACTTTATATTCGCCCTACTTTCATTATAATTTGCTGTAGTATAACAATTCATGAATTATGAAATAAGTATGATAGTGGTAATGAAAATGTTTATTGCGGTGCTTAAAGTTAGTGCAGGAATTACTTTATTATCATGATATTATCGAAATTCATTGCTTTTTATATTTTAGGCATGCCACTGATATTTTAGGCATGCCAGTGATATTTTAGGCATGCCAGTGATATTTTAGGCATGCCAGTGATATTTTATGGCATGAATTACTCTTCTTTTTTACGCATGTCAATGACTCCAAATATACTTTCGTACGTTCTTAGGGTTCCGTACCTCCTAACGAAAAAGGAACACTTATATTTTATAGGATCACGTTGTTTGTTTGTCTGTCCGTCAAGTGAATTTTTCTCAAGAACGCGTGAAGGTATTGAATTAATTTTTTTTACTAAGCATTCAATGTAGATTCAACGAATAGCATATAATTTAAAATTTTCCTAAAGAATAAAATGTACGTATATGACTCATATCATAAAATAACTTCGCAGTTCATGGAATACGACCTTGAACGATGTTAGTAAGGTCTTTATTCAAGAAACGATCCCATTATACGCAACTTCTTACCACTTATACTTTCCGAATGGTAAACATTTTCCATAGACCCGTCGCCCCATCAATAATGGGAGAGAACTTACGACTTTCTTTGTGGGGAATAGGTACATACATAACATCCAATCATGTATGCTATCATCTCTAACTTTTCTCATATTGATAACACTAGACAAATTTTTATTCGTATTTTTCTTGATAACCACGATCTTATAGATAGTAGGCATATAAAAGTAAAAGAAAAGTAAGTAACATATACAATGTTATTAAACCCAATAAGATTTTATGTTTTTAACTAAAATGTAGCTAAGGAAAATATAGTCGATTTTTAACACCAGTTTGAAAAGCAGAAAACTCTATAGACCTTGTTTGTAAGACCTGTTAGGTTATTTAAAAATTAAAGTTATTAATGTATACTTACATCTGCTTTCTATTCAAGAGGTCGAGGGTTCGATCCCGGGCACGCACCTCTAACTTTTCGGAGATTTAAACAGTTAAACATCGTGAGGTAACCTGCATATCTTAGAGTTCTCTATAATGTTCTCAAAAGTGTGTGAAGTTTGCCAATTCGTACTAGACCACTGTGGCGGACAATGGCCTAAAACCTTCTCATTTTGAGAGGCCCGTCTTCAGAAGTGGACCGGTGAGGGGTTGGTCATGATGATGATAATGAAACCCATTGGACGGATGCCTAGAAGTAAGATTTCCCAATAGGATAAAAAGACCGAGTCATGTAGAGAAAGCAAAGAGAACGTGATAAAATCTGAGAAACGACACAAGTAAGTCGGGTCTCGGGTCTCGGGTCTCGGATAGTCCCGGGTCTAAGTTTGCCTGCGGGATATTCAAATCAGTGGAGTGGAGAGATCCGGCGCCGGATGGCTTGCGTCCCGGCAACGTCCCCCGGGATCAACAATTTGATAATAATTCGCTCCAAATCTTACAACGAGAGATTATTGCCATGCTAAATTGCTTAGATTCTAAAGTTGGACTAAGATATTAATAGGACTATGCACAGGTACCTACCTAGGCTACGTGATTTATTGTTAAGATAAAGTTCTCATGTGAGTGACTTTTTGTCTTTTATGAGAGTTAAATGTCTTTAATTTTTCGTTCGTAATTCCATACGTTTCTATAATAAGCTTCCAGAAGACATATTGGAGATGTCTCTCAACAAGTTCAAAGTTTTCATAAAACGTAAACTAATTGAAAAATCCTATTACAATGTAAAGGATTATTTAAATGATAAGCAAGCTTGGGAATGAGTTGCTTAACGACTTTGTGATATTTCTAATAAGTTTCAATAATTTTGTAAAGTGGTGATAATAAAATGAATACCCGGCTGAGTTTGTTGTGGGCTCTTCTCAGACCTGGGCACGTTTGGAACCCTCGTAGCTTTAGTTTTAAGTTTGCGTAATAATTATCACCACTATATCTTACAAATCTAACACCATACCAGACAATCAATACGAGTAATTTATTACCTATTTTGAATAAATCATTTGACTTTGACTTGACTTTAAATCTAAACCTATTTAACAAATTTGCGTGTAATAATTATTTGTACAATGAACCAGAAGCTATACACCACCCTGCTAAACATGCAGGAAAAGCCAGCCACCAAGCAAGCAATACTCACCACCGCCACAAAGCACAGGCTTAGGAGACGTTGGCATGATGAATTAGATAGGTTTACGGTCACGTGGCCTAACGAGGCACGGAATAGGGAATGGTGGAAAGATCGAAGGGAGGCCTTTGCCCAGACGTGGGATACTGCAGGCTGGTTTAGATTTAGATATAGTACATACCTACATAGGCGACTAAAATCATAACCTTTCCTTTTTGCTTTACCGTTATAGTCAAGTAAGAAATTACTTGGAAAAAATATTGCAGGATTTATAACTAACCTCAAATCCTCATTGTGGGAATAAAAAAAGAGAAAAAGAATTTTAATTTTTTTCCATGCGAAGTCCCCATTGTTGGCACGAGTGCGGAATAAACCGTTCGACACGAGACAATGTGGATCCACGCATCTGAAACACATTCCACGTTACATACAACTATTATACTGCTCTGCACTTTGTATAAAGCAATAGTGAAGCTGCGGTGTATCGCGTAGCCTTGGCCAGTCTACGGACGAAAGACAAAAAACCGACCAAGTGCGAGGCAGGCTCGCGCAACGAGGGTTCCGTACCATCGTGCATCGTGTCGCACAAGAAATAACAAAATATTTTTGTGATGTAGCTACAAAGTCACGGTGTTCGGATGTGGGTCAATGGGTTACACCATTAGTCTAAATTATTTAAAATTAAGTATATATAAAAGGGAAAGGTGACTGACTGACTGACTGATCTATCAACGCACAGCTCAAACTACTGAACGGATCGGGCTGAAATTTGGCGTGCAGATAGCTATTATGACGTAGGCATCCGCTAAGAAAGGATTTTTGAAAATTCAACTCCTAAGGGGGTGAAATAGGGTTTTGAAATTTTGTAGTCCACGCGGACGAAGTCGCGAGCATAAGCTAGTTAAGTATATACCTAATATTTTTTCTGATTGAAGTATTAACTAGTAACTACACAATATTATATTTTTTTCAGTGAATGGACTTTTCACACCTTTATCATTCGCATGCAATTGCATGCCTGCTGTCTGCGATTCGCCCGATTGCATGCGTTTTATATAAGTATTATCTGAAATCTCTTCACATTATTTAAAACGCAGCGATCACGCGACGAAAATATCGTTATATCGCTGTGTTCAATTCGTAGTTACCTTTGCAATGATTCAGAAGTTTAAATTGGAAATGTTCTTCCACTTCAAGAAAGTCGCTCTCTCTTTGATTTTCCTCCTCCCCTTTTTCCGGAATCCAGGATGCGAACTATCTCTGTACCGAATAGATGATGTCCGCAACTTCATCTACGTAGATGTAGGATTTTTTAAGAATCCCGTCAGAAAACTTCGATTTTCTGAGACAAAAGTAGGTAACTATCATAATACAAGATGTGACCAGAACGCTGGCAAAAACAAAAAACCGGCCAAGTGCGAGTCAAGCTCGCGCAATGAGGGTTCCGTACTACACTCGTATTTTTTCGACATTTTGCACGATAATTCAAAAACTATGATAAATAAAAATCTGTTTTAGAATGTACAAGTGAAGGCCTTTCATATGATACCCCACTTGATATAGTCACTCACTTCGAAAGATGAAAATACTAATTATTAGTTCACGACCACAATTTAATTTTTTTTGTGTGATCTAACCCTAAATTCACGGTTTTCAGATTTTTCCCCAAATGTCAGCTATAAGATCTACCTACCTGCCAAATTTCATGTTTCTAGGTCAACGGGAAGTACCCTGTAGGTTTCTTGACAGACAGACGGTCAGACAGACAGACAGACAGACAGACAACAAAGTGATCCTATAAGGGTTCCGTTTTTCCTTTTGAGGTACGGAACCCTAAAAACAGGTGATAGTACTGATTATTACAGATATCATACCACAAGAACAAAACGCAAAAAAAAAAATTACAAAAATATCCTATACTTTGTAAAAGTTTACGATATATTGCAAATAAAACATCTGACTGACGCTATAGGTTAACGAACGTTGCGTAAGTAGGCCACTCAATGCCGCGACGTAGGTGAGGCATTGAACCGAGTTTGGCACGCTCATACATTGCGGGTTTGTAAAATACTAAATCACTAAAACTACAAAATGAGGCAAATGGTTATTGGTATTGGATTGTGTTTAGGTAGCATAACAATTAACGCTAAGTTTTTGCTAAAAAGTAGCCCATGTCACTCTCCGTAATTATACCCATGTAAAAAATCACGTCAATCTATTCCTCCGTTGGAACGTGATTGAAGTACAATCCAACAAACCAATAAACCAATAAACCGACAAACAAACACACTTTCGCATTTGTAATATGGATAGTGATGGAAGTATGGATTTAGTTTTTAACCGACTTCAAAAAAAGGAGGAGGTTCTCAATTCGTCGGAATCTTTTTTTTTTTTTTAATTTTTTTTTTTTTATGTATGTTCCCCGATTACTCGAAGACGCCTGGACCGATTTTGAAAATTCTTTTTTTGTTTGAAAGGGTATACTTCAAAGTTGGTCCCATTTAAATTTGGTGAAGATCTGATGAACATCTTCGAAGATAGATACTGGAACTCCTCAACGGATAAGAGTAAATTGCTCGCGATCAGTGTAATAGCTTAGTAAACAGTAGATTTTTAACCAGTCATAATTCCATGGGGCCACTAAAAATAGTGAAATAAAATTTTTTTACAAAAAAAAATAAAAACCGACTTCGATACACAAACACTAAAAATTGAAAAATAATTTACCACCGGCACCAAAAAGTATTATTATGGAACTATATTAACTCTTGTATACATAATATATTCGGTAATAAATTAAATTATTGTTCAATTTTTAGTGTTTGTGTATCGAAGTCGGTTTTTATTTTTTTTGTAAAAAATTTTGACCTTTGATGTAGGTAGGTACTCGGCACTCGGTACGCACATAACATATTGATAGTAATATTTCCCAAATCGAGTGAGAGTCCTCGCAGTAACGCGATGTATTATGTACGCCGCGTATTTACGACGCCCATTACTTGTTATATTCGAGCCGCGTCCCCGCCTTGGACGATCTAACGTCCCCGCACAGCGCACACGGCGGAGGCGGAGGGCCTTTATTGACAATTTCTGTTTAAGTTTATGGTCCAGCCAGTAAACTGAGGGCCTGTGAATGATTCATGGCTTGAGCATTGACAAACGCCTCCTCCTACTGCAATATAAAAATTAGACGCTAGAATACCTACCTTTGATTAAAATATGATCTTATGTGTATTATGTGATTAATGGAAAGGAATCACGACCCTCAGTCATTACTCATTACTGATGACCCTGACTCCTTTTTCATTAAGAATACTATGTGCTATCACCAAAATTATTATCACAAAAAAAGATACAGTTTGAGCAAAAATAGTAAACTGCGTACATCAATAAAATTATAGCAAAAACTAAGCTAGTTTTTGCTATAATTTTATTCTATATAATCATTAATAGATATCATTAAGAAAATATCATTAATCACCTTCCGTACAGTGTGACGTTCATGTTAAACAAATAAAAATCATGATTTTTTAAATTATTCTCTTTAACCAGCTTATGCTCGCGACTTCGTTCGCGTGGACTACACAAATTTCAAACCCCTATTTCACCCCTTAGGGATTGAATTTTAAAAAACCTTTTCTTAGCGGATGCCTACTTCATAATAGCTATCTGCATGCTAAATTTCAGCCCGATCCGTCCAGTAGTTTGAGCTGTGCGTTGATAGTTCAGTCAGTCAGTCAGTCACCTTTTCCTGTTATATTATAGCAAAAATAACGAAAACGGTATATTTAGAATTCTCGTGATCGGCAACACGTGAGCCGTATTTGGAATTGTTACAAAATCAGCAGTACAGTGTACACAAACTATGTAGACGTGACGTTTACTTAGGACCAGCACTAACTGTGAGCGCTAATATAACGACTAATCGACGATTACACACGAATTACGTGACGAACAACGTTTCATATTATTGTTGAAAGTTAAACCAAGAGTTTTCTTCCATCTTAGAAAAAAAATTACCTCTTTTTGGAATTATGTAGGCTTGTTGGTGAAGGAAAACCTCGTGAAGAGACCTGCATGCGTCCCTCCATAATTGTCTTAAAGGTTAATTGTAATTGCCGCCTTTTGAAACGGAAGTCAACTGATCTGTTGCAAGAAAGCCATCTTGAGTCGATTGTATATGATGTTGATGGTTTTTAAACTAGTCTCGTTCCGACTCGAGACTCGACCGACTATTAATAATGCTATTTGTGTTTGAGGTCGCCATTTTGATTGAGTGGTTGCAACAGCAATTATTGTGCCCCAATCAAGTTAATATTGCAGTTAGGTTATTATAAAAAGTAAAACTTTCGATAAGCCTCTGCGCGTTGTGATTAATATTTAACTTCACTTCTGGTATGTTTATAGTAAGCGTGGTAGACTCTGGCCCTTCTCATTTTGAGAGTGCAGTAGTGGGCTGGCGATGGGTTGAGTATTGAGATGATAAATAACACTAAAATGCTGCTGTACCTAACAAGTCCTTTGTCATTGGCTCGTATAACAAGTTTAATCAAGAGTATCGTGCAAAGTATCTAAACTACAGTTCATCAAAAATCCCTGACAAATGCAAGGACATGTGGCGAGGGTAGGCAAATATTAAAACATTTCAAATAATTCCGACACACTAATCGTCGTATTTCGGGACAGTTGTGAAATACGACTTAGGGTTTGTTTTCAGTTCCAGAGATGGACCATTTCACAGGTAGCATTGTGAAAAATCACTTGAAAAGCCATTTCATATGACAATATTTGCTACTTTACTTCAAGTAACTTGTGATAGCCTAGTGGTTAGGATGTCAGCCTTCTAATCGGAGGTCAGAGGTTCGATCCCGGCACGCACGCATCTCTAACTTTTCGGAGTTATGTGCGTTTTAAGTAATTAAATGTCACTTGCTTTAACGGTAAAGGATAACATCGAGAGAAAAACTGCATACCTGAGAGTTCTTCACAATGTTCTCAAAGGTGTGTGAAGTCTGCCAATCCGCACATGGCCAGCATGGTAGACTATGGCCAAAACCCTTCTCACTCTGAGAGGAGACCCGTGCTCTGTAGTGAGCCGGTGATGGGTTGATCATGATGATGATGAACCTTTGAAAAACCACGAAGCAATTTCTCACAAAGTTTGAAAATTACTACTTTTAATGCCACTTTATTTTTTAAATTTAACGCGTGCACTGTCATTGACCCGAGCGAAAGAGCACGCGAGCGAAAACACTTGGATCGCTGCGTCTTAGAAAGAGAAAAACATCTAAGTAGTTCAATTAATGTAACAAACAATCGTTTGCATTGTTTTCACAAAAAGCGAATCTTCACACATTTTTGTTCATTAACAGAATCACACAAAAAAATATCATTATTCAAATCCTATGTGCTAAGTTATTATATTATAATTCAAATCATAGACGGCTAATACCACCATAAACACGATAATTCACTTTCCATGAAAACATTACCTGCGAAATATAAGCGCTAATAATTTTGATCATAATTCCTTGTTAAACTAATGTAGCAAACTAAGTGCAAATATTGATAAAAATCACTTTTTGTGAAACATCGCCTGTGAAAGAAATCATTGTGAAAAAATAATAAAATTGGTGAAAACCAAAGGAAAGTGATTTAAAATGAACATCACGCCCATCGCTAGTCAGTTCCACCGCAAGCGTCAACGGTGGCCGTAAAACCAAACTTGTCCTCCAAACTCCTGCACGTGACTTTCAACTTTGTTCCCCTGGTTTTAAAGTCACTTTTAGAACAGTTTGATCCGCCGCTTAGTTCGGTGTAAATAAATTCGCCATCGGGTCGCCAAGTTAGAGCGCGTTCATGCAAATAAAGATAAGCCATTGCAGGTCCATAGTTTTTAGTGAAAATTTCCTAACGCTTTTTAAAAGTTAGAGAATATAGGTACTTCTCTCTCTCCGTCACACGCTCTATACGAACTTAGTTTGGTTCTTATTTGAATATTAACCAATCAAACTCGATGTAACTTTGTATTACGTTCTAGAAATCTCTGTCCATACTTCCATACTAATATTATAATAAATGCGAAAGTGTGTCTGTCTGCTAGCTATAGTATATAGCAATAGTGATTTTTATGTTTACGTCTTTTTTTTTTAGGAAAATCTAAAAGTTTTTCTTATAAAAACAAAAACTGAGAGCTTTTACTTACTATAGTTGTATACAAAAGCTGTTAAGTTTTCTACTTAGCGTAGAAAAAGAACGGCGAGGAAAGAAAACTCAACAAAATACCCGTAATACTTGAAAAGCTTTGCATGTTTCACCCGTTTAAATTACCCCATTTTACAATTTTCAATTTACATGTCGACAAAAATAACCGTTCGTATCGGGCGAGCACAAATGCGATATGACGTCAACACGGCAAAACGTCGCGATTCCCAACACCTCTACATACGCGACCAACTTTCTTCTCCAACTTACAGCCCGTTCCCACTTGTCGGCTGTCGGGCCCGGATTTTAATCGGATGTTCCAGTGACAGAACATTGTGACACAAAATCAGTTTTAGACAAGTGTGAATAGCTTCATATAAAATGTTCTGCCACTGGAACTTGCAATTTAAATCCGGGCCCAACAACGACAAGTGGAAACCGGGTCTTAAGATCAGTGAGAAAATTAGGTTAAATTAACTCAGAGTTTTTCCAATATAATGCGCTCCGCATGTCAAGCCTTACCTCTTGCATTACTACATTGATTTCTGTTGTGTCATCGGTAGCTTGTACTAGGTATTGTGATGCTATAACAGTGTATTATTTAATTAAAAGCATACAATATGTACCTAATGTCAGCAATTTCACTATCACCACCTGGATGCCTGAGGCACTTTCGCCACCCTTCATGCCAGATTTTTTCCCCATGCAAATTGTGGAGCCAAATCCCTTCGGTTGTGTGGGAACGTGGGAACTTGATTTCAACATCGGGTTATTCAAGGGGCGGATCAACAAATTCCTGAGAAGCTACAATGCATTTGGCGGTCCCTCTGGTGCTGCAAATGTTCATGAGCGGCGATAATCACTTAACTTCAGGTGACTTGCTTGTTAGCTCACTATTTTTATTAAAAATGTGTGAACAATTATATAGGTAGGAGTTCAGTTAGGCCTTAATATTTATAAATATATAATGTAATTTGGATCAGCTTATTAAAACGATAATGTGTTGCTCTGAAATACAAGATTTATTTTATTACTTTTTATAGTTTTCTACACACTTATACTTAACATCACAATAACACACACCTGAAATACAAGAAACGACATTAAAGTTTATACTTTAATTAGTTAAGCTGTTATCCTTATTAATAAATTTTGATTCTTTTTATTATTTAATCTTTTCACGTTATCCAAAATTCTAACCTCCCATCTTGTCAAAATCCTCGTCCCTTCAAAACACAGATTAATAATACAACTCGCTGACAAATGACAGTCCTGAATGACTAAGAAAATAGGAAAGTATTTTCTTTACAAATAATTACCCTACATTATTATTTATTGATTCGTGCGAGCAAGCAGCCTAAATAAACAAACCAACTACTCACTATTTCTGCCCCGCGGCAATTTGAGGGCAAATATAGTACGGGACAAGGTCACTTAGCTAGTCTCTCCAGATTATGGTGCTAACCACAGCCCGGTGGAATGCCTAGACCTATCTAGACCTTTGTGTGTGTTCACTTGATTACATGTATTGTTGAAGGAAAATCTGGCACGACTTGCTCTATGTTGGAACGAAAGCTGGCGTAGGAAATCATGTCCGTCAGTAGAAGCATTTAAATAATGTAAAAGTACGGCAGATTTATAGCCGTGGGGATGTGCATGCGATCGCAGACGACATGCGTCATGCATAAAAATCGCATGGGTGCGAAGGTGCCAACGTTTACATAAATTTATGAGCTAACAAGCTAATCTCCCCAATTTCGTACGCGTGGAATTAGGTTTGTTAAAAATCCCGTGGGACCTCTTTGATTTTGCGTGATAAAAAGTAGCCTATATCACTCTCCAGGTTTTCATCTATACACATACAAAAAATCACGTCAATCCGTTCCACCGTTGCGACGTGTTTTAAGGACAAACCAACAAACAATCACACTTTCCCATTTATAATAAGGGTACTGTATTAGGAGGCAGACGGCTATCATAGCTTAATATTAATGTGGTTTAATTAATTTCAAATTATAGTAATCAAAAGGCAAGAAAGGAAATTTGGTTGCGGGCGAAATTTCGCCAACTCGATGCATACTTGAATACTCCAATCGGCTATAAGAACATTCCCAGCTTGACCACAATCCCGCGATATTAAACGAAACTTTAGCTGAAGTAAAATTTTACCAATTCAATTTAAATATTTAAGTTTATCTGTAAAAGTTTTAAATAGTTTAGTTGCTTAATTAATTTTTTGATAACTATAGCGGTATCGCCTCGGGTTTTCTTAGGTAGAATTATTCAAAAATCTTTTTATGGAGTCTACAATAAATAGAAATAAACTACATGTATAAGACGTGCATAAAGCCAGTGGTTTGAGCTGTATGTTGATATGTCAATCAGAAAATATAGTAGCGACTAGCGACCACAGCTATCATCATCATGATCAACCCATCGCCGCCCCACTACTAAGCACAGGTCTCGTTTGAGAATGAGAATGGTTTGGCCACGCTGGTTAAGTGCGGATTGTTAGACTTCACACACCTTTGAGAATACTACGAAGAACTCTCAGGGCTACAGGTTTCCTCACGTTGTTTTCCTTTACTGTTAAAGCAAGTGAAATTTAATTGCTTTAAACGCACATAGTCTGAAAAGTTGGTTAACTAGATTTAATTTAAAATATAAGCTAAAATCCTATTATATTAACAAATTGTAACGATCCCCATTAATAAGTGTTACTATGCACTATTATTATGTATTAAAAAGTAGACGGAATGACACACTTCTTTTAAACCTTCGTGGTTTTTTTGCTGTGTCTAAATTGGACTTGTTAAACATTCTTCATGTTGATAATTTAAAAAAAAAAGTTCTAGGTGCGTGTTCGGAAGTGAACCCTGGGCGTGGCTAAGAGATCGACGTTTTAACCACTGGGCCATCACCGCTTTATTATGCGTCAATTTTAGTTTACTTGTCACTATATTATTTGGTTATTGCCTACTCTTGTAACAACGTAGTTATAACAAATGCGTATAATTAGCTACCACAACAATGGAGCCCTGTTCCCTTGTACATGAGTAGTTGCCGTTTAATTAACGTTTAGTTGAACTGGCGGCGTGCAGCAAACGATATAATAACCGAGCAAATAGCGTTTAGCCCGTGCCCGCTCGCTAGAGAGCGCCGCGCCTGCACTTTGCCTGAGGTAGGGAATAATAAGCCTATCCATACTTCCATATCCATACTGTCTGTCTGTCTGTCTATCTGCTAGCTTTTCAAGGCCTATCTGTTCAACCGATTTTACCGAAATTTGGTATAGAGATAGCTTGCATCCCGGGGAAGGACATATTATGCTACTTTTTATCCTGGAAAATCAAAGAGTTCCCACGGGATTTTTGAAAACCGAAATCCACGCGGACGAAGTCGCGGGCATCAGCTAGTAAGCCTATAAAAGCTACTTGTTTCTACTAATTACTGTCTACAGTAGTGATGTAACGAATTTCATATTTTGGACATTCGCGGATGCGAAGGCGAATATCTGCTGCCAACATTCGCCAATGCAAATGCGAATATTCAGTTTTTGCTTAAATTTGGCGCCATTTGTCTATGACTTGGTGACCTTGGCGGCAGTCCCGTTACCAAATGATAAAGAGAAAACTGATATTGTGATTACGAGTTTAAGTTACTTTTTATTACTTCAAACATAAGAAATTAAAAAAAACAAAAAATAATAATGGATTTTGTTTTATTAAACAACTATTAGGTACATCAATTTTATTTACCTAATAATCGCAAAACATTCGCAGTTTTTCCCGGAATGCAAATATGCGAATATCTGCGAATGGGAATGCGAATATTCGTCACATCACTAGTCTACAGCATTGGTCAGTTTTTGGGTAGGTACCGTTCAAAAATAAGCAACGACGACGTCAAAACGACGTCATTTCGATGTTAATGAGACATGGTTCCAGCGCAATAGCAATTTGCGGGACTTATAGGGACCTAATAATTTTAATATCGACAAATAAAAACAAAAATTAATCGTGGTATGTACCCGTTTTATACATTAAAATATGATATGTAGGTACCTACCGACTAGATGCACTTTTGTCATGCATATACATTTTTTACTTGTATAAACATGAATAAACTAGAAATAGGTAAAGTAAGGCTAGTTCAGCAAACGCATTACAGAAATAGGACAACATTGCGCTTCAGCGAAGTCGGTCAAGTGGACGCGAGCGTCGCGTTGCCATGTTTCCCCTTTCATTTTATTTGCTGAGAGGGAAATAAGGTGCGTTGGAATCATTCATATTTTATTAATATTAGATTATTATATTATTATTATTAGATATATCTATTACCTTGACCTTTTTTTTCGGGTTGTGCCACACATAACATACTTTATTCCGGCGCTTCTTCTACTTGAGGTCTTTTGACTTTACTCATTGAATTAATAACTATCAATGACTTTACTACTCAAGTATTAGAGGCGCCGGTATAACCTAACCAGGTCTAGCTGGTAATGTGTGATACAGCCTTAAAAAATAAACGTTTTTCTTTCTTTCTTTCTATTAAGAGCGCAAAGTTTTTTTTTTTTAAATCCAATTTAAATAATATATAAAAACTATCGAACCAAAATTCAATATTCTAATAATTTATTCAAAGTCCTACTAATATTATAAATGTGAAAGTGTGGATGTTTGGATGTTTGTTACTCAATCACGCAAAAACGGTTGAACGGATCATAGACTATACCCTGGATTAACACATAGGCTACTTTTACACTTATCACGGAAAATCAAAGAGTTCCCGCAGGATTTTGAAAAATGTAAATCCACGCGGACGAAGTCGCGGGCATCAGCTAGTACGTAATAAATTACTCTTTTTGTTTGTCAGTTGTTGGATTTTTTTGGTTTTATCATATCAGTAATCATCAGTAGTATCACTTGTCATCGTTTTTGCTAGCGTTCTGGTTACAACCTGTATATTAAAAGCATAAAATAAGTTTGTAGAAAAATAAATAAGTAAATATTATTTTTTGTTTCAGGTAAGAGATCTGATTATTAAAAAAGTCCGCCGAGAAAAATACGCCTCATAATGACCAGGTATTTATGATTAAAGTACTTATTAATAAAATGCTACACAAATAGTGTCACATAAAAAATGGCGCATAAAAACAAATTTAGTAGTTCGCGTGCCTCATTTATCGGATAAGGCTTTACAGTTTTCTATTATAAAACTTTTCAATTTACATGTCGACCAAAATAGCCGTAGGTATATGTGTAATAAAATATGTTATATGACGTCAATTTGGCATGCATCGTCGCGTGATCGCCGCGTTAAATAATGTGAAGGCATGATATATTTGTGACATGCATGCAATCGTGGGCGACATGCATGCAATCACACGCGATGCCTGCGGCGCGATGCATCGTCTACTTTTACGATAGCGTTGAAATCTTTGGTGTGCTTACGAATATGTTGAAAAGTGTAAAGTCCGTTTGTTGGCCTTTTATTTATTTAATTCAGATACAAGTTAGCCCTTGACTGCAATCTCAACTGGTGGTAAGTGATGATACAATCTAAGATGGATGCGGGCTAACCTGGATGGAAGGGGTATGGCAGTTTTATTAAACCCATAGGTACCCCTTTGGTTTCTACGCGGCATCGTAGCGGAATGCTAAATAGCTTGGCGGCAGGGCTTTGCCGGTAGGGTGGTAACTAGTCACGGCCGAAGGCTCCACTTGTGAGATTTGCATTAATTTATTTACAGCAATCTTATTTATTTTTAGGGTTCCGTACCTCAAAAGGTAAAACGGAACATTAAAACTAGATTTTTAATGAGTTTCTTACCTAATTATGTAACATCCTTTTGGCATTGATAACGAATCGATACGCATCTACATAACAAAAGAAAAACATTTTTACGCTTAAATTCTACGCTATTTAAGCTACCTTTTAAAAAGTCCGTCTAAAGTCATAAGTTAATTTACCCTACTTATTCTTTTGAGGACATAGAGCAAAAACGAAATAAAAAATTTGGCGCTCTCGCGTTCCTAAAGTGCTTTAGAGAATGCATCAAAAAGAAAATGTTACATTAATCAGAATGAAAAATTTCCTTCTGTCCACATTTTTTATCTTTTATACCTCTTCTTTTCTTTCTTTGAGGAAGTTTAACGCTTGGTTATGCTCTTGCTCACCTTAGCACATTGATGTTATCTACTTGCCCTAGTGACATTTTGATACTTACAAAAAAATATATATTATCCACTACCATCGGATCGCACTAAAATAGTGATATTTTGAAACTAAAAATATGAAGTTTGTTTTTTTCTTATTATATTTTCGTTTATATCGGTATTTCCTTGAAGTGTAGATGAAAAACACTTTAATAAAATTATAAAATACTTAATCGAGGCCTAGTATGTTTATATATACGTGTTATTTTTTTTGTGTTTTATCATCAAAACGTACCGCTATTTTTCCCCGTGACTTTGAACAAAAGTTTTACCTTGCCAAGATGTTTATCGAACAGTCTTCCTACATTGTATCAAGCGGCAACACCGCAACGGGGCTGCGAGGCACGCACGAAAACCATAAATATCCGACAATGTACCACAGCAGCTAGCTTTATACTGCCTTAAATTGAAAAATTACGACTGAGTATAAACAGATTTTTAGTTTATAGCCCTATTCAAATGCTAACAGCCGCAATTTTGCGCCTCCTGCTAACTTCATACAACTTCGTTATATTAACAACATTAGGTACTGAGTGAAGTTAGCAGAAAGTATCAAGATGCGCTTGTTGGCATTTGAATATGGGTTTTAATGCTAGATTTTGCTCCTCAATTTTGCTACTTAAATTTCGAGTACCTATGCGTCCAGTGGTTTGAGCTGAGCGTTGTATATCAGTCAGTCAGTCAGTCAGTCAGTCAGTCAATCAGGTTTTAATTTTATATATAAAAAAGAAGATATTCTATTATGATTGAAAATTGAGAGAGCTTACTAGTAAGAAAGCAGTGCTAGCTAGCCTTAGGGGAACTTAGGGGTGCAGCATTGGAATTGATGAGTTCTTACCTAAATGATAGAATACAAAGGGTAGACGTGAATGGAAAGCGATCTCCCGGATCCGTTGTAAAAATGGGGGTGCCACAAGGTTCCATCTTAGGACCTTTTCTGTTCCTCATTTACATCAATGACCTTCCTTACCTCGCTAAGGACAATTACGGGATAGTCTTGTTTGCTGATGATACATCACTTTTATTTAAAATCAATCGATACTTAACAACTTTTGATGAAGTAAACAATTCTCTCACCAAGGTAGTACAGTGGTTCGAAGCTAATAACCTGCTTCTCAACGGGAAAAAGACAAAGTGTATTAAATTCACTTTACCAAATGTTAAGCAGGTAAAAACCACTGTGCAACTTAATGATGAGGAATTAGATTTAGTGGATACCGCTATTTTTCTTGGAATAACGTTAGATGCAAAACTTCAATGGGGCTCTCATATAAATAACTTATCGAACAGACTTAGTTCTGCCGCATATGCGGTAAAAAAGATTCGCCAGTTGACAGACATAGAAACTGCGAGACTAGTATATTTTAGTTACTTTCACAGCATTATGTCATATGGTATATTATTATGGGGTAATGCTGCTGATATTAATTCTATTTTTGTGCTGCAGAAAAGGGCTGTTCGAGCCATATACAGTATGGGGCCACGAGAGTTGCTGAGAACTAAATTTAGGGAAGTTAAAATTATGACAGTGCATAATCAATATATTTTTGAAAATTTACTGTACGTACATAAACACATAAATAAATTTAAAAAAAAAGTGACTGTCATAATATAAATACTAGAAATAAAAATAAACTTGTAATGCCCGCCTCTAGGCTCAGTAAAGTTAGCAATTCATTTGCTCGTAATTCCATACGTTTCTATAATAAGCTTCCAGAAGACATGTTGGAGATGTCACAAGATGTTGGACAAGTTCAAAGTGTTCATAAAACGTAAACTAATTGAAAAATCCTATTACAATGTAAAGGATTATTTAAATGATAAGCAAGCTTGGGAATGAGTTGCTTAACGACTTTGTGATAGTTCTAATAAGTTTCAATAATTTTATAAAGTGGTGATAATAAAAAGAATACCCGGCTGAGTTTGTTGTGGGCTCTTCTCAGACCTGGGCGCGTTTGGAACCCTCGTAGCTTTAGTTTTAAGTTTGCGTTATAATTATCACCACTATATCTTACAAATCTAACACCATACCAGACCATCAATAAGCGTAATTTATTACCTATTTTGAATAAATCATTTGACTTTGACTTTGACTTTAGCTAGTGCTAGTTAAAGCTTGGCTTTCGGGACCACCTGATATTCGACCCACCAATTCAATACACTCAAATAAATAATAGATAGTTAGATATTATACATAATATTATGCAGTCCATACAAATTGAATCTAGTAAAATTGAACAACATGGTCGGACATTCGAGAAACGAACAATAGGATGCAAATCGAAGAGGAGTTGTTTATTCAACTATCATGCAAGTCTAGTCAGAATGTGGGCGTGATCAAATGCCTAGATCTAGGCCTTGTTCGGCTTGTTTACTACGGCGCTGAGATCTCATAGCAGCAGGGTTGGCGATGCTCAATATTATTCATTTAAGTCACTCTTAATCATTAATACTTTTTTAACAAGACGAAAATTTCGGATATCTTTCGCGATTTATGATCATTTTGTTTATCTGGCAGTAGATTCACTTGTAAAACCAACACGCATAATTTGACTATCGAAAAAGTGATAGCACTATTAGATTAGTAAAATCTTGAGGGAACTTTTTGATTTTTCGGGATAAAAAGTTGCTTATGTCACTCTCCAGGTCTTTATACCCATGCAAAAATCACGTCAATCCGTTGCTCCGTTGCGACGTGATTGAAGGACAAACAGACAAACACACTTTCGGATTTATAATATGGGTAGAGATTTACCTTGCCTAGATCGGGATGCAACGGGTTGTTTACGAAACACTAATTGCTTTAACATTGAATCGACTACTTATTTGCGAATACAACTTATGTGTTTGGCAACCCTAGTGAAGGCACATAGTATTAGCTCCATCGTCCATCAGGCTCGCACTAATCTTCATCGGAGCCTCGGCTTTATTAGCTCGCTGACGTAGGGCTGGCTATTTATAAAGATCTCGAGATATTAATACATTCCTATGCAGCTTTATCAGTAGAAGGTTCATATAAATTCCTTTTATAATTAACCCGTCATGACTTGACGCTGAAGTGAAACTTATGAAAATAATATCCTATCCTTCTAAACAACTTAGGTTAATAGAATATTGAAAATGTCTATGATAATATTAATAATTTATTATTATTACAGAATCTCATGTTTCTAGATGTTGATACAGTCAAATCTAAACATTACTATACTAGCTATCTATCTTCTATATTATAAATGCGAAATATCTGTATGTCTGTCTGTGTGTTAGCTTTTCACAGCTCATCCGTTCGACCGATTTTGACGAAATTTGGTACAGATATAGCTTGGATCCCGGGTGTATTTTTCATCCCGTAAAACGGATCCCATGGGATTTGTAAAAATTTACATCCACGCGGACAAAGTTGCAGCCATCATCTAGTTATCTATAAAACCTTTTACAGATATAGTATAGATATAAGTACCTACTCTATCTATTATGTAAATACCTAGAAAAAGTCATTTCAGTAGGTACTTTTTCAGATTGGCGTTTTCACAAAGATGTAACTTTTTAACCGATTTTGTACCGACTCTCTGGGCAAAGTTTCTGTATAGTTTTTGATTACGCTCTAATTACTATTATTTTTCCAATTTATAGTTCTAAGATTTTTTACAACTTTTTCTTATGAAAACAAAAAAAAAATCGCAAAATTATTAAGTTTCCCGTCTCAGGTGAAACCCGGTCAAGTGATCCTTTTGTTCCAAAGAGAAAAAGAAAAATATATATTTTTGATGTCAAAAATTATTTCTGAGTCGCACAAATCAAAGGCTTTTTCCCCTTTTCGCCAGAAATAAGTTCATAATGAGACAGACCAGGTGTTCTTTGTTAGATCTTTCACTTAGCTATACTTTCCTATCGCGTTGAGAGCGCCCTTAATTCACGAGTAACTAAGGGTGTTCGCGCACTAGTAAAGGATCACCACTGCACTGGAAACACACGCACACACACACACACGCATGAACACATAGACGCGCGCGCGTTCAAACATACATAATATCAATTTGTAAAACCGAATTGAGACAAATAAATCTTAATTTCAATGTCACAGAGAATTAGGGTGAGATCTATCTAGAGCGCACTCTGACTTTGCTCAGACTTAAGTTTGAGTTAAAACGAGACAGATTTATGTATGTGAGAGATATAGCTCTGTCTCGTTATAAATCTGTCTTAATTCTAAGCAAAGTCAGAGTGCGCTCTATAGATCTCACCCTTAGACCTAGGACCTGCCATCTTGGTGATGGCCTATGAAGTGCGCGACCACCCTTAGGCAGGCATCAAGGAAGCCCTTGAAGTTCTCAAGAAGCTACGATCCGCCCCCATTGTTAAGAGAAAATAATTAAATCCACTCCCAGCCAGTTTATACAAAAAGTTGAAATTAAAGTAGACTTAGTTCAAACTGTAAAGTATTTAACTTTTAGTAATTTCATTTAATGATGAATCCTTGTTTTATCTTCTACCTACAAACCTCAGTCTTCATTAATTAGTTAGAATGTTCCTAAGAGTTCTAATACGGTGGAGTACGGAACCCTAAAAAACCCTGTGAGAGTCAACTTTCTTTTTTCGGTTTAAAGACATACTTACCCGGCGTATGCTACTACGCTAAAAAAAGAATAATTAATGTGCCTAATGCATTGTTTTTGTAGTAAAAAACTATCTTCGCATTATTGCCTTTCTAATGCAACTGGTTTAAGGCACATGGGTTGGATGATTTCAAAGTCTATAACGAACATAGGTAGAACCACTTTTTGTATTTTCTATAACGATAACGAACACAACAGTTCACTTACGTACGAGTATAGTTTTTTTTTTTTTTTTAATTCATTATAGGTGTACGCTTGACCACAATCACACCTGATGGGAAGTGATGATGTGGCCTAAGATGGGACGCGTTTACCTAGAAGATGCCTATTCACTCTTGTTTTAAAGATACCCGGGTTGTAATTGGTAGGAAACACATATCGCGGAAGAGTATTCCAAACCTTAGCCATACGTATGAGGAATGATGACGCAAAACGTTTCGTGCGTATAGATGGAATGTCGACGACATAAGGATGGAAACTCGCCCGACGTCTTGCGGTTCGGTGGTAAAATGGTGAAGGGGGGACAAGAGTAAGTATATCGAGAATTACATTTACAATAAGTAATTATATTTTTCCATTATTTGTTAAATATAGCAGTATTTTGGATGCGTTCATGTAATAAACCCATCTCCGCAGATCGGTTCGGATTGGTAGTTAATTGTGTCATATAATGAGATTGCTCTCCGGAACGTAATTTGTGATCGGGCGCTACGCGGCGCTACGGCTGCTACGGAATACCTACCGCGGTTGAAATTATACCTCGGTGAGGCGTCCAATGCCAGTTTAAATACTATCTCATGCATTTCACACCGTATCGCTACTACTATACTGTTTAACTACCGACTGAATTCGAAAAGATGACTTTAAATTTTTTTAAGGGAAAACTTAAAAGTTACTTTTCGAAAAATACTACTACGACGTCAAAGAATATTTAATGTAATAATTGTTGACTTAATAAGTAGATGTCAGTAATAAATTTGATTACTGACATCTACTTAATTTTAATTGTATTGTATTCTTTTAATATGCTCTGACATTTTATTGATTGCATGCTGTATATGACTAATAATTTTATTCGATAATGGTTAATAACTTAATTTTTGATCTATCTGTTACAATATATGCACACTACGAATGTTAAGAGTTCTTTATATTGTATACTTCCATCTTTTTTGTACCAACGTTCTTGCAGATAAATGATAATTATTTATTTATTTATTATTATTATGTAAACAAAATGGTTGTCTTTAGCCAACTTAAAAAAAGGACTTAGTCCGCGTTGATTTAAGTTTTTAAAAATCACTTGGGAACTCTTCGATTTTCCGGGTTAAAAATAGCCTATGTCCTTCCTCGGGATGCAAGCTATCGCTGTACCAAGTTTCATCAAAATCGGTTGAACGAATGGACCGTTTAAGGCTAGCAGACAGACAGAAAGACGGACAGACCTACAAACAGACACACTTTTGCATTTATAATATTAGTTACTATGGATATAGTTACACTGAGCGCTTTGGTTCGCGCAAGAGTCTGCAGGCAGAAGCTGAAAGAAACAACCGCCCAAGTGCGAGTCAGGCTCGCGCTCCGAGAGTTCCGTAGTGCAGTTGTATTTTTTGACATTTTGCACTATAAATCAAAAACTATTATTCATAAAAATTAATAAAAATCTGTTTTAAAATCCACAGGTGAAGCCCTTTCATATGATACACCACTTGATATATAGTTATCTTACTTTGATAATCGAAAATACTAATTATTAGTTCATGACCACAATTTAATTTTTTTTTATGTGATGTAACCACAAATTCACGGTTTTCAGATTTATCCCCTAATGTCCTGCTATGAGACATACCTACCTGCCAAATTTCATGATTCTAAGAGCCCTCGCCCACGGCGACTTTTTGTAGCGATGCTGTCGCGCGTTTACTAAACGTACGCCAGCATCACTACTAACGCGTGTTAGTCGCATCTGCAACGTGCTACTGCATCGCGACTGTATCGATGCATACGCGCGACTTTGTCGGATGACATCGGGGGAAGAACGGAGGGAGGGTGGCGCGTGAATAGAGAACCGAGCATCAGTGCAACATTTTTTCTCGTTTGCATCGACACAGAAGCGTGACAATATCGCATTTGCATCGCCACTGAATCTGAGACCGTGGGCGAGGGCACACAGCTAGCGACCGCTTCGCGACTGTATCGATGCGGACGCGCGACAGCATCGCTACTGTATCGCTACAAAAAGTCGCCGTGGGCGAGGGCTCTAAGTCAACGGGAAGTACACTGTAGGTAGACAGACGTACAGACAGACAGACAGACAGATAACAAAGTAATCCTATAATAAGGGTTCCGTTTTCATTTTGAGTTACGGAACCCTAAAAATAAAGAAAGAAAAAAGGTTATTTTTTAAGGCTGCGGGTAAAATCACTGTTAGGTAGTCGACAATCGGCATCACTCTTGTTTGTCTACTTACACGTTATCTACCTAGTCATTTATAACTCACTAAACTTACGAGTAGCCTACCGCCCTACAGGCCAGCCACCTCCTTTCTGTCTAGACTCAAACTAATTTCAGACATTTCGCTGAAATATCTGACTAATCTTCACCATTGATTATACCCACTGTATTATGTAAAACTAATTTAATTAAACAAGGCTTTCTGAAGTTTCTGGAGAAGGTTTTGTATTATGTAAAAGTGAAACTGACTGACTGACTATTATCACAACGTAGGTAGCTACATCTCGAACTGCTGAGTCAAGAAATTTTTCTTGTAGGTAGGTTTTTTTTTAAATAGAGATAGCGAGCAAACGAGCAGTCGGGTCACCTGATGTTAAGTGATTACCGCCGCCCATGTTATCTCTATGCCGTAGACATAGAGAACATAAACTTTTTTTTTATAAATTTAACCAATGTCACTGATGTGAGAATTCTAACGACACCCCATACATCCATGTCTGTTCAGGCAAACTCGTATACAATGTAAAGAATAGTGAGTTTCTGGTGTTTAAGAGCAAAGGGAACACTATGGACGATATTCCGCCCGTAACCCTTAACGGAGTCTTACTTAAGAGAGTGACTGAATTCAAATATCTGGGGCACATTGTGACAGACGATAATGTCTGACGTTAGAGACATAGAGAGGGAGCGTAGGGCGTTGGCGGTCCGATGTAATATGCTAGCCCACAGGTTTGCACGGTGTAATAGAGACGTAAAGCTCACTCTTTTTAAAGCATATTGTCAGACATTTTACACGTGTAGCCTGTGGGTGACGTATACGCAGAGGGCCTACAACGACCTACGAGTGCAGTATAATAATGGTTTCAGAGTACGGATGGGGTTACCGCGCTGGTGCAGTGCGTCACAGATGTTTGCGGAGGCTCACACAGATGATTTTTACGCAATTGTGAGAAAAAGAGCTGCATTTGTGATGAGCAGGGTGCGTGGGAGCTCCAACAGTATTCTGAGAACATTGGCTGCAAAGTGGGAAAACCCTTTTAAGAAACACTGGGTGTACATACACATGAACACCAAGTGGTCAAGGGGGTATATGAATTAATTATAATTTGAATTAATTAATAATAATAATTGTAATTTTATTTAGTTACTAACATAGTTAATAAGGTCTTCTGTTACTAACACATTATGGATGAAACATCTGAAATAAAATAAATAATAATAATAAGAATTTATGGTGGAATAAAGAAACTCCCATACCTACAAGAACCCTGAAAACATCCCACTCCTTTTTTTGACAGTCATGTTAAAGTACTTACAACGATCCTTAATAAGAAAAATTGCGACTTCGATTTCCACTGTGAGCAATATAAAGCTTAATCCAAAGTAGAGTGCTGAGTCAGGTATACTTCCGTTTTACGGCGCCGTTACCCGCTCCCGTTAAAGATCCGCCGTATTGTGCCGCCATAACGTCACACTTGCCACGTGCACCAGTAGGCGACCATGCGTGCGCTTTTGGCAGGACTGTCAACTTACAGAATATATTTTTTTAAATTCAGATACAAGTTAGCCCTTGACTGCAATCTCACTTGGTGGTAAGTGATGATGCAGTCTAAGATAGAAGCGGGCTGACCTGGAAGGGGTATGGCAGTTTTTATTAAATTCATGCCCCTTTTGGTTTCTACACGATATCGTACCGAAACTCTAAATCGCTTGGCGGCAAGGCTTTGCCGGTAGGGTGGTAAGTAGCCACGGCCGAAGCTTCCCACCAGACTATGTACTTCACGCTCATTAAGCTATCCAGCCATCACCGGCTCACTATTGAGAACGGCTCTCGTTTCAGAATGAGAAAAGTTGGCCATAGTCTAGCACGCTGACCAATTGCGGATTGGTAGATAACTTTGAGAACATTATGGAGAACTCTCAGACACGATGTTTTCCTTCACCGTTAAAGCAAGTGATATTTTATTTGCTTAGAACGCACAGTACTCCGAAATGTTAAAGGTGTGTGCCAGGTATCGAACCCCTGACCTAACGTATAGAAGACGGACGTTTTAACCACTATTCTATCACGGCTGATCATGATTCATGAATTAATATGGTTATCTTATTATCCCGTAGTTCTCGGCCGTTACTTCTGCCTGCCATATAAAACTCTAACAGCAGCTAAACATTCCGACGATCTTCGAGATGCGCAATCTTGTATTGAATAAATAAAACACAATGTCGCACCTACACAGCGACTACACTAGGAGCTGGCGGACCGACTGGCTCTGTGTTTTAAACCGATACTTCTTCTTCTTCTTTTTCCTTGCCTTATCCCACGCTACATGGGATCGGCACAACATCTCTACCGATTTTGCTCTGTGTTTTAAACCGATTCTACACTGTTGTTTAATTCTTAACTGAAAAAACAATTACTAATAAGAACCTGTAGGGTAACATGACAGCTTGCGCTTGACAACAATCATGCTTAAAAAAGCAATTTTAGAATTTTAGAGTTAAAAAGTTAGGTTAGAACGCGCTTGCCTATAAAATGCCTCTTCACGCTTATCGCGGTAGGAAGGAAACACGGACGCGGAAGAGCATTCCACACCTTAACGGTTCGCATCAGAAACGTTGAGCGAAAACATTTGGTGCGGATAGATTGGATGTTGACTACATAAAAATGTCAATATTCACAGTTTCTCCCTGTTCTGTGGGAAAAATAAGTACCTAGAAGTAATTATGTTATGAGACTCTGACAGACAAAATAGAGATGGATAGATGGACGGGCGGAAAAATGTAAATCCATCCAAGAAGACTGAGTCCTCGCTTTGCTCTAGGCATTGACTTATAATAGCAAGTATAGACGAGGGCTCACGACTGGATTGACATTGCTCAAGTGGCCTGGTTTGCACACATATACACATCTGTTTCTTATTACGAAATGTATAGAAAAAAGTCTTATAATATCAATCATTTTTGGTTTGTTATAACTCTTAAACATAAAGTTTAAGAAGGATTGCAAAATATTTATATCACCGTCATCTTGTCACCGACAACAAATTTAAAATATTCGAATTTTCGACAACAAAAACATTCATTCTAAAATAAAACATAGCAGCTAAGCAATAAGTTTAAAAATTTGAGTAATTTGAAATAAGCTTTTTGGCTGATAGTTTTTGGGTCACATTTGAAGCACTTATTTCGTTTCTTGAGCATTTTATTTCAATTTTATGTCAGCTTTTGTAGGCAAGAAATAGGTCGAGTCATTCGTTATCTATCTCTTACACTATAACACAATGTAGCATCACGTCAGCAATGCATTGAAAGTTTAAAGTTGTGCGCCATTTTGTTTACTGCAGCTCCCATAGTTCTCGTAACGTAAACAGGAATCATTTCGCGAATAAAATGTGGAAACCTTTTCATACTCGTAAACTTTTTGGTGAAATGCTATTTGCAAGTTAAAAGCAAAAAAAAACTGGTCAGGTGCGAGTCGTTATTGCACACGAAGGGTTCCGTACCATCGTACAAAAAAAAATACTTTTTAATATTTTTGTAATGTAACCACAAATTCACGGTTTTCGGATGTTTCCCTTTACTTGTGCTATAAGACATTGTTACCTGCCAAATTGCATGGCACTAGGTCAACGGGAAGTACCCAAAGTCAAAGTCTTAAAGATTATTCAAAATCAGTACTCTTATTATAAATGCGAAAGTGTGTTTGTTCATTGGTTTGTTGGGTTGTCCTTCAGTCACGTTGCAACTGAGCAGCAGATTGACGTAATTTTTTGCATGGACATAGTTCGAGATATGGACAGTGACATATGCTACTTTTTATCCTGGAATTTTAAGGAGGTCCCAGGGGATTTTAAAAAGCCTAAATCTACGCGTATGAAGTCGCGGGCATCAGCTAGTCGGTAATAAATTACACTTTATGATAGTCGGTTGTTGAACTTTTAAGATGATAGTGGTGATAATTTTTACTGTATAAATTTTTACCCTACAGGTTTTGATTCCCTTGACGGGTCTTGCCATACAGACAGACGGATGACAAAGTGATCCTATAAGGGTTCTTTTTTGTCTGGAGATACGGAACCCTAAAAACCGACGCACTGATGCAAGTTTCCCGAACAGATCGCGTTTTGGGCAATACATTGTGTATTTATTGCTTTACATTACGCTTTCCTTTCGGAATTTCCCGATGCTGCGCCATTATGAAATTGGTGCTGCAATAAAACTGATGTTTTCAATTTATTAAGCGTTGTACATATTATGTAGGGAAGAAAGAAAACGATGAGAGAGGTAACCTGTCATGAATTAATCTAGGAGTACCTATCTAAATATATGAAAGGAAAATGTGACTGACTGACTGACTGACTGACTGATTGACTGACTGACTGGTCTATCAACGCACAGCTCAAATTACTGGACGGATCAGACTGAAATTTGGAATCCAGATAGCTATTATGACGTAGGCATCCGCTAAGAAAGGTGTTTTGCAAATTCAACCCCCTAAGGGGATGAAATAAGGGCTTGAACTTGGTGTAGTCCACGCGGACGAAGTCGCGAGCATAAGCTAGTTTTCAATATGTTCAATTCATATGTGAAGGCGTGTTTCCTGCCACGTTGAACCTAAATATGTTATGTTTAGCATTTATATTAGGTACCTACTGAAATATTGTACCTACCTAAGTAGTATTTTCAATTTTCAAAGTAAGATAACTGTACCAAGTGGGTTATTATAATATGAAAGGTCTTTACCTGTACATTCTAAAACAGATTTTTATTTATTTTTATCCATGATAGTTTTTGATTTATCGTGCAAAATGACGAAAAATATACTCGAGAACGGGACCCTCGGTGCGCGAGTCTGACTCGCACTTGGCTGTTTTTTTTTCATAATTGTCAAGTGCAAGCAAAATGATGGGTTGATCATGATGATGATGACATGCACATGTGTAGGTAAATACAGCTTAACATTTCAGTGTTATGAAACGAAACAAAACAAAGGAGATTATTTTAAAACTTCGGCACACAATTTAAACATCCCAAAGTATCCGGTTTGATGTAACCGCTCGGCGTTTGTCAACTTTGGAAAAAGTTCCGTCACCACACTCGACGGACATTTTTGTGCCGTTGCGGTTTCATTTGTTTGCAATTTTGTTGCGGAATTAAAGCTTATTTCTCGCTGAATATATTATGTATTTCATATTAACGGATTAAACTGGCAGTGCTTGGCTGTAGAGAAACCGTGATTGCGTATTATCTCTACATAGTATAAAATAAAGTCGCTTCCCGCGTCTGTATGTATGTATGAACGCGTAGATCTTTTAAACTGTGCAACTGATTTTAATGCGGTTTTCACCAATAGATAGAGTGATTCAAGAGGAAGGTTTATAGTTATAATTTAATATTGATTTGTGTTAATTTTTTGAAATATGACGATATTTGAACAAAATGTCGGAAGAAATCAAGCTTCCATCGAAAATTAATAAATATTACGCACAACAAAACGAGACGGAGGCGGCGATGGTCGCATTTATAATATTAGTATGGAAGTGACACTACATAAGTATCTACATTGCCACCCACGCGAAGCCGGGGCGGGTCGCTAGTGCGGTATAATGCATAAATTTAAAATTTGTGTAGTCCACGTGGACGAAGTCGCATACATAAGCTAGTTTAATTATAAGTTGTAAAAACCATTGTAAAAACCAAACAAAAAAACCATTGCATAGCAAACATAATATATTATGTTTGCTATGCAATGGTTTCTTTTGCTTTAGTTGTTTTAGTATTGAAAATGTTACAAAAAAACTTATAGCTAGCCTTAAAATAAATATCTTAAGGGAAATGTTTTTAGAAATTAAAGTACTAGTAGGTATAACATAAAAATGAAGAGGTTTTATGTAACTTTTATTTTTATTTACAATTTTTACGACGCAGCACTGCGGGACGCTTGATGCCCCTTCACAGCTGTATGCAGATGTCTTGTACAGCAAGATACATTATTATTTATTTATTATTTATTATTATTACATATCATTACGACTATATCTATATAAAATAGTCATGTACTGACAGGATATATATTTAAAAATATCAAACCTGACGGGTGGGTCTCACTATTTCCATTACACATTGCGATGGTAATACTGAGACTGCCCGTTTTTTTTTTCAAATCAGTCTCACCCATTGACTTAAGAAACGACGAATGGATATAATAAAGACTCATGTCCTCCTACAAAATGTCTCCGTGTTCCCATTTAGAGCGTTTTTTAAAAGCCTGGTGAAAAATATAAAATCGACGATATCTTACAGAAAATAGCCATAACTTGACTTTATCTTTCGGACAAATAACTGTCAAAAAGCAGGCGGTTCCTATTAGAATATTGTACCTATCGAGAATATTATTGAAATAGTCACGGTATAAAAATGTGACAAGAATAGTGATACAAGTAGTATCAGTATTGCCATCAATGGGAAAGCTCAACGGGAATAATCATGTAGTCCCGTTGTCCCCGTTAGCCGTATCCCCCTTAACGGGGACATCGGGATTTGAATAAAATTATTAAAAACTTATCCCGTTGTCGCCGTTGTCGTTTCCGTTTAACGGGGACATCGGGATTTGAATAAAATTATTAAAAACTTATCCCGTTGTCCCCGTTATCAATTCCCCTTCAACGGGGACTGCGGTAAATGAACAAAATTGTTAAAAACTCTTTCCGTTGTTTTCGTACTCTGCCCCCTTTGACAGTATCCGAGAGTCGACATATGAGACCCACCCAACATGATAAGAAATTAAGTGGTAGAGGGACAGGTCATATTTATGACACAAAAGACGGCCAATGAGGTAGACGTGTTCTGGAGTGGAGACCACGAACCGGTAAGTGCAGTGTAGGAAGACTTCCAGCCCGGGACTGATGACGTGAAGAAGGTGGTGGGAAGCGGCTGGATTAGAAAAGCAGAGGACTGTTTCTCAAATCGGTCTATGTTCAACTGTGGACCTATGATTTAGGCTTAGTATAGGAAATTATAAAGCATCGAAAATATTCAGATCTAAAAATCCGTTTGTTTTTCCGGCCACCACTCGCTATTTATTTTACAGCCATGACATTTTATTGTATCATTCCCATTTTTTATGGTGGTTTATATGGATTTGTGGACGCGTGACCTGTGACACAGGCGTGTTAACCAAGCGCTATTTGTCCACGCATACCTATCGCTTAACACAAGCTTAACACGTTTTATGTTTTCCGGTGTGCCTTTTGAATAATGAAGCAAAAAAAATCTAAATACATATGTAACACAAGCAATAACCAGATGGCGCTAGGCAAGTTATGGATGCCACCCTGTGTTACACTTATTATTTGTGTCTGCGCCATTTAAGGGAGGTTTATCTGTAGTACGATCCATAGAAACGTAGTTCGGTTCTCATTTGAATACCAACCAATCAAACTCGATGACATTTTGTTGATACGTTCTGGGAATTCAAGATTTACATTTTTTTTTAATAATTCGAATTGCGAAAATATTCGGTTTTAAAATTGCACGGGCTCAAAAAATTTATACATATCTTTAAGCCATTGTAACTTTAAAACTACAGTAGGACGACAAGGCTCTTTTGGTACTTGAATGACATTGACAGGGGGGCGTAGTTATAGAACAAAGTCTGCCAGCAAATAAAATATGCTCAATTTTACGGAATATATTGAAAATGTCAATGTCTGAATGAGGAATTGAGAAAGCCGTCCCTGTTTCTAAGTCAAGAAAGAATAATAAAAACCAATTATAGGCTATGGACTTGCAACTTATCATGTTTACCTGCTCTAATACTATATTTACCTAGTGCTAAATATAGCTATAAGATGCTATATATATTATCAGGGTATATCGTGATGAAATGTGTAAGGAATGGCTCTAATATTTAACAAAAACAGTGAATTTCAGACTTACTACACCGGCTATAAGGGGACAGCGTGACTAAGAGCGTGACACTACACAAGATGGCGGCGATAGTTCCAATTTTCGCCACGCGCCAAAAGAGCCTTGTCGCACTGTAATTAGTTATTTTTGCGGAAGTCTGGCAAACCACAGACATACTTAGATATTAGTTTCTAAAACCTATCCTATATTTCCATGGGATTAATAAGTATAGGTATTTTTCGATGGTAAAAAATAACCCATGTCAAAACTGATTCAGTACTACCATGAAAACTTTAATGGCCGAATTTTAGATACCTAGTCTGGAATCATGTGGATTAAGGACTGATATAAAATACGAATAGATACATAAAATAAAACTTTATGAATTTTAAATCGAAAACTGTAGCAGAAATGCCCTTTAGCGCGTTAGATTATGTTGTAAAAATAATAAAAAGGAGTGGAAAAAGTGCAGTGTACCGTCTCGTCATTACGGAGCATGCGGGCATGCGGCATGCGCTCATTACGGAGCATGCGGCATGCGCTCATTAAAATGGAAATAAAAGTAAAGTTTGCGGAACGAGGTGCATTATTTAGATGGAAATGCGGCCGATCGGGTTAGTACAAGTCGACAAAGATGCACATCTCGACAACGTTGATAGAGCATCGACCATCAAAATACTGTAGACTGTAGAGTGAAAGTTAAATTGATTTAATAGTGATTATTTAAATTCGTTTATTTATTTAGGATTTTTATTTTACTTGAGGTAAACCGTTGTAAAAAAACGTTAGTTTGTCCTTTAATCACGCGGCTACAGAAAAACTGATAGGCGTGATTTTTTGCATGTGTATAGTTAAGTACTGAGTTATATAGTTAAGTAGAGAGTGAAAAAGGCGATTTTTTATCCCGGAAAATCAAAGAGTTCCCGCGGGATTTTTACAAACCTAAAACCACGCGAACGAAGTCGTAGGCATCAGTTAGTTATGTCTATTTCTTTCCTTATTATTATTTCTTATTCCTTGAATAAATATCAATTCGCCAAAAGGAAAAGTGGTTCCTGTTAATAACGAGATTCTTATACTCATAGCACTCATAGTTTTACAACAGAAAGGAAGTAACTGTAGGATATTCGATCGAGCGAAGGAGATACCTGATCATATAATAACACGGTCTATTGAGTAAACTATTCTTGTTAACGTACCTAATATTTTAATAAAAGCCAGGGCTGTGTGCACGTACACACGTAGATTATTATGTAATACCTACCAATACCTAACAAATACATACTTTCAAGATAGAGCGAGGGAAAACAATATTTTGATAGCAAATCTTTGATGCTCATGTCCTGAATTTTACCTAGCCTATCATAGTAAACAAAACACAGATCTCTGATCTCCAGATTATTACGGATTAGATATTATATATTATCAGATAGTAAGATTGATTTTCGAAGCGGTGCCGGTGGTACTAAGCCTGATAGTTAAGATGTAGGCCTTTTATACAAGACGACTAAAAGTTATTCTGTAGGTACAATCAAAGGACGAGTGAGTAAGTAAGTCACGAGACAAATTCTATTTATTCAAGTGGGTGATTCCATGTCGTTTGTTAGCCATTCTTTCCCCGTCTCCTAAGATTCGTATCGTTACCCTGATGAAGCGCCCTTTGTGACGTCACGTTCAAAAACAACTGTAGACGTCACTTTGAATGCCAAAGAGAATAAGTGCTCGTCAAGATTTACGCGAAAATGAACCTTTTTACACGACTGCCTAAAAATGAGAGTTATGTATGTTTATTTCATTTATTATTCATGCATTCCAATATTGATTATATAAATTATTAAACAATTGTTTTTACAATTACAATATTGAAACCCCGTTGGGTCACAGCAATTTTAGTTTAGTAGGGAGACGGTGGCGTTTTATCGTCAAGTAGATAGTCATTAATTTTGTAATAGGCTTCTTCGATTAGGATTTTTTTTAGTTTATACGGTTTATTTATTCATTTATTCCACCATAACTTCTAATTGCCTGACAACAGATTGGGGTGCTGCCAAAGATGTGGCTGTTGAATCCTGGCGCGAAACCGAAGACCAACCGCGGCGTAAGGTGGTCTAACAGAGAGCTTATATGTTTCGAAGGGAGATCTTGAAGCCAGTAGCTCGATTCTCTTGTAGACACCCCAAGGAGACACACGCGGTGTCTTCACTAGTTGAAGATTTTATCGACTCTTGCAAAACATCGATCTTTGGGAAAACAAACATGAAAATAACTATAATTTTTTTATCTGACATGACACAGACAAAATAATCAGCTACCTTCTGTTGTTCATCTACACACTGGTACGTACTTATCGGAAAATTATTCGACAGAACCTGTTTCACATGAACGGCGGACCGTTATTACAAATTGGAAAAATTTCTGCAAATTGTCTGAAGCTCGATAGAATTCCCAAACTCCACACACGTCGATTGTATAAAGTAATGTGGAACGTTTTATTATACAGCTGTAACCTCCCCTCCCGCACCCACCTTGGATTTCCTTTTATAGACAAACTCAGCTGGAACAAAATTATTAAGAAGAATCTTGTCTTATTCTCATACCTATTATAAAAAGAATCTATCAAGACCTCTATAATAAAAATTAAAAACCAAAATGGGGATATAAACTCGAAATGTTGGCAGTAGGATTTGTTTAAGTAAGTAGTCATAGCTTCATACCAAAAAATATCAATTCACCACCAAAATTTTCCAATCCACACGGCTTAGCAATTCAGTACCTTGCAGCATCAGGATCGAAGAGTTGGGACTTGGAATTTAATAATAATGTCCATGCTAAGAATCTACAATATTATTTCACCAGGAACAGTTCCTGAATCTTTATGGTTTAGGAGTGCTGTATCCTGCATCATCAGGCTTGAAGAGTTTGGACTAGCAGTATAATCATGAAGTCGTTGCTTGATACCTAAAATATCAATTCACCATCAGAAATTCCCGAATCCTCACGGCGTAGGAGTTCAGTAGCTTGCAGCATCAGGGTTGAGGAGTTGCGACTTGGAGTCCAAGCATAAAGTCGTTGCTTAGTACCGTACCTTTCACTAAGAACAAGTCTGAATATTGATAACTTAGGCGGGCAATAAACCTGCAGCATCAGGGTTGAGGAGTTGGATCCAGAAATTTTATGGGACCACCACTTCCTAAATCGGGCCTTTTTTAAATTTCCTAAATTTCTAAAAATTGAAAAAATCCGTGTAATTACATTCATTAAAAATATGGGCCGAATTGAAAACCACCTCCTTTTTGGAAGTCAGTTAAAAACGTCTAAAACTATTTTTTTGTCAGAGTTCCGACTAGTTTCAACTTAAAAAGCACCTCTTGTAACTCTACAAGCCTATCATGCTTCGAGCAAACAAAAATCCTACAAGAGTTAACTTTCCTCAAGCGCTATTTCGCACGTACTGACTTTCTAGGTCGAACGATTTGATTCCACGTCCATACTACATATAAATGTGGAATAAAATACGTATAACATACAATTCCAGACCACGTAATGCATTTGAAAGATGAAAAGAAATCACGGCGAAGCTTCGGCGCTCGTTATAAAATGCAAGCCACGACTTCTACACGCATGCTAAACGAACTGGGGACTGAATTCTGTTCTACCTACGTTTATCACGACGGATATATGCCTGAATATCCCTACTGACCCAATGATATTAAAATTGCAAAGTATGTCTGTCTTTCGGTCTATATTCTTTTATTAGAACCAAAATTAACAAAAGAAAAATATAGCAAGTGGACTGGGAAGCACTTATCTCTACAAGGGACTAGTGACCCTTGGCAGTGGGAGAAATTGCAAAAATAAATAAAAATCTGTTTTGGAATGTACATATAAAGCACTTTCAATTTACTACTAATTATTTGTTCATGAACACATTTAAATTTTTTTTTTACCACAAATTCACGGTTTTCGAATTTTTCCCCTTATACATATTTCCCCTTATTCCTCTTATGCTACCTACCTGTCAAATGTAGTTCATGATTCTAGGTCAACGGGTAGCATCCTATAGTTTCCTTGACAGACAGACAGATAACGAAGAAATCCTATAAGGGTTCTGTTTTTCCTTTTGAGGTTCGGGCTCACTGTGTTTGAGCTCTTCTTTATAATTGTTGTGTTTTATCTCAATGTGAAATTGCAAGGTAAAATTCCACTAACCAGTTGCCCTATCAAGTCGAGCAAAAGTTTTTTTCTCATGAAAGGATTCGGTTAAGGCCCTGATAAAACCCCACCCGAAATCAATTCCTGGCTACGCTTGCACCATAGTTAGTAAAACATGATTTTTGTATAGAATAAGCGGTTCTAATTTTCATTCTTAATTTTTATTAGGAGCTCTAAAGCAGCTGTTTGATCTCTGTGCTCCTTTGCTATGCATTGCGTCGACTTCCGCATTTGCATGTTATAAGCTTCACTTTATGAAGCAGTGCACGTGAATAAGTTACATTACAGAGATAGCTTAATGCAATGAAACTAAAGGTGGATACTTACCAGGAACATTTACACATACCTAATGTGATAATTTGGAATTCGATTTAGGCATAATACTACATAACAATTCCTCAGTGTTTGAAGACTTTGGTCTTCAAGCAATGAGGAATTTCAGACGAAGACATCTCGAAGCCAACGCTGCCAAATTGGACCTACCTTACTAGATTATTTGTGTCCTAGGTATGCATACTGGACTACAATTTCGAGTGCAGAGATCTCAACGATTAGTGGGTGTGGCGGTACATAAGCATTAGCGTACATAAGCATAAGCGTGAGCATATAAACATTAGCAACCATTATAATGGATCCGAAACATGGTCGCTAACTATGGACCTCACAAGAAAGCTCAGAGTCACCCAGCGGGCGATGAAGAGAGCTATGCTTGGAGTTTCTCTACGTGATCAAATCAGAAATGAGGAGACCCGTAGGAGAACTAGAGTAACTGACATAGCTCAATGGATGGCAGCGTCGTAATACTGTAGCGTGTGGAAGTCCCTAAGAGACCTAGGTCCCGAGAGACCTATGTCCAGCAGTGGACGTCTATCAGTTGTTGATGACGATGACATTTACATTAGTGAAAATTTTCATTTTGATAGTAATTGGGGATTTTCCTAACAAACGAATTGAATAATTCTTACTTGTACATTGATTCTAATTAAACCATCACCACCCTGGCTTTAATATTGCCTTAATGAACAGAATAGTACAGTTAACTAGTATAATTTAATTAATAATGTATTATTATGAGCCCACAAAATGCTCTTACATTTTCCTCGAGCAAATCTCGCGCGGTGCCGCAGACTTACATTAAGATTATTGTTCTTATTCAAAACTACACCAACACCGCGAGTGCGCGCTCCTTGCGAAGCGGCGCAGACATCAGACCAACAGTTGTATCGAAGCAGGCGTTACTTTGATGAACCAAGAACTTAATTTGCTATATTCCTGCCTTTTGCTTTTTGCTTGCCTGGTGGCTGCTTTTTCCTGCATGTTTAGCAAATTGTTTAGGATTATAGGAAATTAAACTTTTGGTTCATTGTATATCATAACAAAAGCTTTAAAATAAGATAATTCATTCTGTAACATGCACATAAAGAAACAAAGTCTAACCTTTTGGTACAATCCCTCAAAGCTTCTCCTATACCTTAATATGAAAACTTTTGGATTACAATTTATTTCATTCTATGGCGGCCAAGTCGAAATCAGATGCAAACGCATTTTTAAAACTGAGAAAGCAATAATTAATTAAAAATGTAATTAGATTAGCTTGAAACACTATGGTCGCTCTTGATTTTGATTTGGCCACTTATAGAATGTAATAAATTCTACGTCTATTATATTCTTCAATTAAGATTAACATACACTTTCATTATAATATTATCTATTCGGAAAACGAAAATTGACATTAGCGGATAGCGGGAATAAAATTCCATTTTGTTTCTCTCTTCTGATTGGACCGACCACGTTTTTGCTTTAATATGTGTTTTGTTTTTCTCATTTGGGGGTAGGTATATTGAATTTTTCACTACGACTATTCTATTTAAGAACCCTGCGCTTCGCTCTGAATTCAAAATAATGCCCCAGAAACAAAATACATTTATTACTTTCGCTCCTTGTAACACAAATAACTGATTAGATTGAACTGGAGCCATAGTAAAAGTAAATAAAAAAGTTAATGTTTCTAGTAAGAGATACTATTTTGTCTTGCGACTGCATTGTCTGGTGTCCGCAGTGGTCCGTCGTATTTCGGCAGTAAAACAAAGCGATTCGGTGACGAGTGGTTACTGCCCATAAAATATTTTAATCAAGGCGGGAATTGCTCGAGTATACTTGGGGAATAATGTCTTATAGCGCCTCGCCTCGCCTCGCCTCGCCTCGCCTTGCCTCGCCTCGCCTCGCCTCGGGCCTCGGGGCAACACGGAGGTTTACGCCTTGTTGTAAAACTCCTACTAATGAATGTTCTTCCCAGAATGTGGAAGATGTACAATGATGTTTATTCCTGTACTAACACTATATATCTAAATATAAAAGGAAAAGTTGACTGACTGACTGACTGATTGATCTATCAACGCCCAGCTCAAACTACTGGACGGATCGGGCTGAAATTTGGCATCCAGATAGCTACTATGACGTAGTTACCCGCTAAGAAAGGATTTTTGAAAATTCATCCCCTAAGGGGGGGAATTAGAAATTTGAAATTTGTCCACGCGGACGAAGTCGCGAGCATAAGCTAGTGTATAAATAAATAATTACAATTTACAACACCAAAAATAAGCAGTGCTGGCAATATGAATAATCTGAATCAAAAAGTTCGAAATGAGTTTATTTTTAGCCCGACCTGATAAACATTCACGTCCTACTTTATATTTTACAAAACGCCGGGGCGGAGGGGAGACAGGGTGGAGGGGGGAAACCATTTAACCTGTAAATAGCATAACGCTACCTACCTAAATACGAAACACCAGCACACTTGCGACATGAATCTCAGTTTCAACGGTAGAGCCCATCGATGGCTCACATTGCAGAGCACGGGTCTCCTCTCTGAGTGAGAAGGGGACCATAGTCTACCACACTGGCCATGTGCGAATTGGTAGACTTCACACACCTTTGAGAACATTACGGAGAACTCTCAGGCATGCAGGTTTCCTCACGACGTTTTCCTTCACTATTAAAGCAAGTGATATTAAATTTCTTAAAACGCACATAACTCCGAAAAGTTAGAGGTGCGTGCCCTGGATCGAACCCCCGACCTCCGATTAGAAAGTGGACCTCCCAACCATTAGGCTATCACAGGTTTTTATGTTAGTAACTATAGCTTATGCTTGCGACTTCGTCCGCGTGGACTACACAAATTTCAAACCCCTATTTACCCCTTTCTTAGCGGATACCTACGTCATAATAGCTATCTGCATGCCAAATTTCAGCCCGATCCGTCCAGAAGTTTGAGCTGTGCGTTGATAGATCAGTCAGTCAGACACCTTTTCCTATATATTAAGATTGGTGTAAATTTTGGCTACATGCACTTTAAATTCCCGGCGACAGTCCTGTCGCACGTGTACGCGCGCTCGCTCAGCCATTAGATATGCGCTCGACACATTACACTTTCACAACAAATGCCATTTACTTAACCCTTTTTCGCGAAGTGCTTCGGTCTACTTCGCTCTAATACAATATTCCGCTTGGAGCGCAAATAGCTTCTCGCTGACTTATTTATTGCGTCTTATCGGGCTTATCGTTCTGCCGCGATACCACACTAATAAATTCTCTCTTTGTTTTAAAATTAAATATACCTATTTGTAATTGTTTCTAAATAAACTATTATAAAATGTAACAAGTCGTAATCAAAATAAAACTTTAAAAATAGTGAATTAAGTTCAAAAGCACTCTAAAGAATCCATTGACTTATATATTACTTCGTATGGACAGGGTTATTGAACAAACAAAATGGCACCGACTCAGTGGTGCTTTAGCACCAATGCAACCTCATTGACGTTTGGATTCAAAACGAGTCGTTCATTAGTATCTAAGAGGTGGCGCTGATTTATTTGGTTCCAAAACCGTGAAAATTTTTGTTCGCTTGGGCATATCTTGTCATTTATATCGATGAAAGAATCAAATACTTTTGAATGGTTCACTAATGAATGACAAAAAACGTATGACAAATTATCAGTTCACCAAAAACTTTTGAATCAAATCACAAACATCGTATACCGCAAACATATCATTTTACAAAAGATCATTTGACAAATATTCTATTCACAAATGTTTTACTTTGCAAATTTGCTGAATGTTAAAATATCATTTAAAAATTTATTATTTCACCAAATAATTTGTTTTTCAAATTCGCGATTTTACAAAATAATAGATGATAAATTTATTATTTGATAAAATAACTAATTAACAAAAAACACACAAAAAGTCTGTTTTGCATACATATGCAAACCCCTATGCAACGCAGCAATAATATCATGGGGCTCCTAACCTAACCGTTCCGAGTCGGAGAGCCCCAAGTCCCGAGCTCGCTTCGCTCGCTCTTGATGGTGGGAGCGGGGGGGGGATGAGAGAGACCCCCCACCATAGTGGTGGTCTCTTCTCGTCGACCGGGGCCCGTCGACCGGGGCCCCTGGTAAAAAAAGAAATAACCCACGAAGGGGATGCCTCCATCCCCTTCTAACCTAACCGTTCCGAGTCGGAGTGCCCCAAGTCCCGAGCTCGCTTCGCTCGCTCTTGATGGTGGGAGCGGGGGGGAGGAAAGAGACCCCCCACCATAGTGGTGGTCTCTTCTCGGCGACCGAGGCCCGTCGACGGAGCTCGGTGGGTGGTGGTGCTCAGGACCGGAGCCCAGACATTAATTTAAAAACTTAGTGCGCTGGAACCATGTCTCATTAACATCGAAATGACGTCATTTTGACGTCAGCCGAATAAAAAATTACCATCAGCTCGAAACTTCAGTCTAGTGGTGACGTCCCTAAAATGGCGGCGACGCGCATTAGCAATATAGTAATAGATTTGGGTATACAGCGTAATGTAATTCAACCCTTAACAAAGTCGACCTCGAAGACATTTTTAGAAACCTGAAGCGGCACGGCATTGTGGTGAAAGGTGATTTGTGCGCGGGCCGAGGTAAAAACTACATGAACAGATTTATCTACATCTTAATTACAGCTTTGCATTATTGCGGCCTGCCAGGAACGCTGAACGGCCAACGGCCCAGCGACCTTAGAATTAGATAAAGTTAAAAACTAGATACCTACTGATTAAGGCACTTTTTTATTTATTATAGGCACACGCTTGACCACGACCACACCTGATGGGAAGTGATGATGTGGCCTAAGATGGGACGCGTTTGCCTAGAAGGTGCCTATTCAGTCTTGTTTTAAAGATACCCGGATTATAATTGGCAGGAAACACTGATCTCGGAAGAGTATTCCAGACCCTATTCCCCAAAAGTGGTGAATTTTCGCCTATAAGTCTCCTAGCTCGACGATCAACGGCTTCTAAAGCGGCTAGTTGGTCCTACTTAGCAGAGCCATCGAAGTATTTGCTTTCACGCACTCGGGTAATAGTGTCATGAGTTAAATTCATTATTTTCAAACAACAAACACTATTATGGAAGTTATAATCACGAACCTTAATAGAAAGCTATTTGGAAATTACATGAAAAGTGTACGGAGGCTTTAAATAAAGCTTTAAACACCGATTAAGTACGGTAAGTTTAATTGCAGGTTTTCACGATATAGTATTAAAATCCTGTAATTGAAATCTGAAAATATACACCTAGGCTGGTTAGTCTAAATAAATAAAACGAAAAGGTGACTGACTCACTGACTGACTGACTAACTGACTGATCTATCAACGCACAGCTCAAACTACTGGACAGATCGAGCTGAAATTTGGTATGCAGATAGCTACTTAATATGACGTAGACATCCGCTAAGAAAGGATTTTTGAAAATTCAACCCCTAAGGGGGATAAATAGGGGTTCGAAATTTGAATAGTCCACGCGGACAAGGTCGCGGGCATAAGCTAGTAAGTAATAGGGCTATGAAACTTGCAATTCTGTAAAATGGGACTGACTACCTCGTACTGTGTAGTAGATTTGGTTGAAAACCATGAAATTAAATTGAGATGGATTCGAGTCTCGAGTCAGGCCCAAAAAGTTGTTGGATTCTGTCAAGAAATTAAGAGTAGGAGAAAAATATACAGTTAGGTACTATTTGATCTTGCGGCCATGACCAATCTGCTTAAGGGTCTAAAGGCTAAAATTTGTAGGCCTATTAACGCTACAAAAGGTATAAATTGAGGTCCGTTTCCAATTTCCCGATGTCACTCGGTCAGCGGTCTCCATCTTTCAAGGCGACACACATTCCACACATAAATCCACAGTCCAAATTGAATGGGAACGGAGATACCTGAATATTGCGACGTATTTCATACATATATTAAGTGGCTTCGGAAATTGGCTGCAGTGATTGGTAGAGCTCGTTATAACTGTCACAAAATTAACTTACTTTAACTATTTTTATTTGGTACTAGCTTCGAGACCTATCAGGAAGCTTGTCTTGTCAGCGAGATGTGATTTTATCCAAAATTCCTCAGTGCTTGAAGACCAAAGTCTTCGTACAGTGCGTGTTGCCAATGATGACGTATGGATCCGAGACATGGTCGCTAACTATGGGCCTCTCTATGGAGTTAGTAACTATGGAGTTTCTCTACGTGATCAAATCAGAAATGAGGAGATCCGTACGAGAACTAGAGTAACCGACATAGCTCAACGGGTTGCATGGGCAGTTCGTAAAACCGATAGGCGTTGGGGTCTGGGGAAGACGCAGCGTTGAAAGACAACCCCCCCACTAGGTGGACGGACGACATCAGACGAGTCGCAGGGAGCCGCTGGATTCAGGAGGCGCAAGACTGTGGCGTGTGGAAGTCCCTACAAGAGACCTATGTCCAGCAGTGGACATCCATCAGTTGATGATGATGATGATGATGAACCGCCCTGGCTTCGCTCAAGTGGAATTTTTGAAAATCGGTGAAGGGGTGGAATTTCCAAAAGTCCTGAAATAAATACTTAGTTTTTCATTTTTGCAAGTATTTTCATAAAAGTGAAACAAAGGTATAGAAAAAGATAGCTAGCCGCCCCCGTTTCGCTCGGATCGAATTTCCATATATACCTACTTTGTTAGTGGGTGTCTACGTTATACGAGCAAAGTGTCTAGTTTGCACGTATAATATATAATAGGTTCTAGATCCAGTTAAAGCTGTACGATAATATGTCAGTCAGTCAGTTTATTCTTTTATTCACCACTAGCTATTTAATCTTCTTAAGGTGTAAAAAATCTTAGGTCAAAGTCTTATTTTTTTAAAAACGGAACCCTTATAGGACCACTTTGTTGTCTGTCTGTCTGTCTGTATGTCTGTCTGTCTGTCTGTCTGTCTGTATGTCTGTCTGTCAAGAAACCTACAGGGTACTTCCCGTTGACATAGAATCATGAAATTTGGCAGGAAGGTGGGGTCTTACAGCTGGCTTTAGGGGAAAAATCTGAAAACCGTGAATTGAGGGTTAGATCACACAAAAACCGGCCAAGTGCGAGTCAGGCTCGCGCAATGAGGGTTCCGTACTACAGTCGTATTTTTTCGACATTTAGCACGATAATTCAAAAACTATGATGCATAAAAATAAATAAAATCAATTTTAGAATGTACAGGTGAAGACCTTTCATATGATACCCCATTTGATATAGTTATCTCACTTCGAAGGTTGAAAATACTAATTATTAGGTTATGACCACCATGAACTTTTCCTATTCGCCCTTTTCAAAATTATTGTGGCAATTAAAAAGTAGTGGTGTATAATATACGACGATTAGCAATGGAGCTCATTAATTGTTTTTGAGAGATATAAAGTAGAGAAGATAATTTATTCATTTATTCAAATTACCTTAAGGTACTAAAAGTAAATGTGGGTGTTACGGTAATGACTGTGACTTTATAACAAGTTTCATACCATTTCATTGGAGATTGAATAATAAACGTTGTAACTACTAAGTTTGCATTAGTAAGAAAGAAAAAGTGTTTATTTGGTGCCACAGAAAATACACATGAAAAATAAATAAATAAATAAATCACTGAAAATAAGGTGCGTGGTGATGTGTGTTACGTACCAAAATAGACTCCACTCAGCATTTGCTGCGCCTATGGCGGAAACACAGGCACAAGAATACATCATAAATACATTAAAAAAATAAAGAAAGAATACATCAAAAAAAAGTTAATAAGTTGGGTTAGTACCGGTAAGTACCTTAAAAGGCCCTCAAGGATGAAGATGGCGGAAATCTGTGTATGATCCAAAATATCAGCCAGTAATGGATG